>NC_056729.1:503995469-504017969 GCF_019279795.1 Protopterus annectens
TTGTGGGCAAGGGCACTACTCTTTTTGTGTACTTTGCACCATAAATGAGTGTATATACCAGATGGTCCACATAAATGTAAATGTATACACTTAAATCCTGTTAAATGTACCCACTTAGTATGAAGCCATAAAGCCAGGTATCAACATTCTTTCTACAAGAAATAAGAATCTCAGATGAATATTTTTTGAAATGCTGGAATGCCATTTAATACTCAGGTATAAGGTACAGGTAACAGTAAATGATGTTAATAAACCAACCACAGAAGACAAGCTGTGATTTTGGACAGATTATTGAAAATCTGATGACAGCATCAAATGACGCAACTATAAAGACTGAACAAAGTCAAACCTGGACCAAACCTAGGCCAAAATTCCCTATGGCTTGAGAGGTGTGTTGTGTTCCTCAGACACAGGGTGAAAATGAAGCACAAAAGCTGCAAATGATGTGGTTTTGTTTACATGAAGTGTAGTCAGTAAGCTACAAAGAGTGACAGTAAAGCAAGACATGATCATATCTATGGAGGGTTTAAAGTCACCAATATCTCAATCCTAAGGTCAGTACAACATGTTCATAGGTTCATAGGTTAGTACTAAGCTAACTGCCCTTGCGAGCCATTTTAAGCCTAGCGAATTATCCCTTGAGAGACTCAAACCATGCGCCTTGTGTTTGTAAGGCAAACACCTTAACCATTAGGCCACCCTCCCAACCCCATGTCAAAAATCAAAGCGATTTTCACATTCATGATATGGAGGTTGAGTCATGAAAACTGAACAGTAGATGACACATGTACCAATGTGAATGGAAGAGACCTTTAGGGAATTCTTACTGATTAATATGCATACGTTTCCATTTATTGCCTGACTTTGGGAAATACATCTGCACCTAGTATTGAACAACAGGCAAAGAGGCAGATATCCAAGGAATTCCTATTCTGTACTACTACCTACATTATATCTCTGTAACAGAGAAGAATAAGAAGATGCTTGCAAAAGCTATGACGTCTCTTAAACAGGCAAAAATAATATAGACTTCAAATGATGAGGCGATCATGAATTTTTCTAGACATTTCTTATTGCAGGCATGTGACAGAAAAAATGAACTATGAAAAGTGAGCTTGTGCTAAAGGCAGCCAGGATTCAGAATGTGTCACAACTGAAAGTTCTGTTTAAGTCTGGTGAGCTGTTACCTTAAGTTTCTACTGAACATCTTAACAGTGTTACATGCTTTGATGCATTGTTGCAAAATGAGTATGCATGAAACTGGAGAAAGAACTGTGAACATGCTTTCAAAGAAGCAAAACTAATACCTTTCGGCTTTTCCCTGTTAGGGGTCACCACAGTGGAACTCTAGTCCGTTAATGATTGGCAGTGGATTTTTATGTTGCCGAGGTGCCAACCCAATGCCCAACCTTCAAAGAAGGCACACCCATTCATGCACGCACCTACCTGCATGTCATTAGACATCACTCAACCACAGGGAGAACATGCAGACTCCACACAGAAGGCGCTCCAGCCAAGAACTGAACTGGAGAACCTCTCGCTGTGATGTGACAATGCTAATTGCTACACCACCACGGCCTCCTTTCAAAGAAGCAAAGAAAAGATATTTATAAATAATTTAGTCATAGCTGGGTATACAGAAATGTCTGTTGTACTCATTCGCTTGACATCAAATTCATTGCTTCGGGAAGTTGTGATTTTTTTTCTCTAAGATCTGATTTGTTTAAAAACAAGCTATGTTTTTGGGGAGGGGTTGTGTGCTATCCTCCTCCATGTAAGTGTTATGTAAAAAAAAAAAAAAACTGCACTGTGTCCCTGACTGATGGACTATTGCTTCCCTAAAGCAATCTGTCTCCCATGATACATTAAAAGAAAAAGAAACTAGTATAAGAAGGTTACCCAGCAGCCTGTAACTGCAACCAGAGCTTTCCTAAAATTACGTCTAATCATCAAGCACCCATTTGCATAACAAAATAAAAGAACAGTTTTATGGCCCTAAAAGACTATTTATCTACATTGGTAGTTCATGATGGGTACCATACCTCTTAGTGCAAGAAATCTGGACAAAGCTTGACAAAATGTGGGGACAAAGGCCTACAAAAAGGGACAGATTTAAAATACTCCTCTTACAAACTTAGAAAGATGCTAGAGCAACAGGGTTTGTATTAATATGCATTTTCTGAAGGATGTGAAGTCTGAAACTCAAGTTTATGTCATTATTTGGTAACTTCAATCCTCAGACTATCACAGTAATTTGCTAGAAAACCACAACTGTATGAGGAACACACCAAAAATATGAGGCAAAAATCTGAGCATTCTGCGAAAATCTGTACAGTTGAGAGGTATGAACTGGGTACACATTCAAGCACAAGATGGCCATTGGTCAAAGATAAATTAGAAAAAAAATGCAAGTTAAAGTTTATGAATTAGGCATGACCTGCATAATGCTGCTAGACCCCACTGGTCTCTAAGTGGTTACATTATTCTCCCTGTCAGTCTGAACTCACTTTTGAAAGAAAATGATATAAAAACAGTTGTTAAGTAGTTGTTTGCAGAATGGCTTTTTAACAGGTGTGTTTGCAAGCAAATGATTATTGCTTATCCAATAAAGTTAATTGTGCACTGTTGACACTATCGTGTTTGGCTGTCTGGTAATTTTTGCTTATAATTTTGTAAAAAGTAATATCTGTGAGATATTTCTACTTTATTTGTCATTGACTCCAGCCTGAAGAAAAAAAAAAAAAAATATATATATATATATATATATATAGAGAGAGAGAGAGAGAGAGAGTGAGAGAAATAAATGGATATTTTGCCTGCCACCACTGACTTCAGGCTTCCTCCACTGCCAGCTCCTCTATAATCTCTCCTCTCAGATCACTAGATCCTGGTGACCCCCATATTGCTTATTGTCACCCAGATCAGGTAGGTGTTCATTCATGAAGAACCCATACACCCCGGATCTGCCCCCCCATGTCTTAGATGAATATTAAGATACAACCAAACACCCTAATACACCCTAATACTGGGTGATTTCAACTACCCTGCCATTAACTGGAAAAACGACCTGGGTACCAACTCCTTTTCCCAACGGTTCTTAGAATTCATAAATTCCAACACCCTGGATCAACTAATCCATTGTCCCACCAGGGGCTCCAATATCCTAGACCTGGTCATTACCAACATGGGAGATAGATGTTCCACACCAGTGGTCACCCCCTCATTGGTCAGGTCTGACCATAAGCAAATCATCCTTGACATCCACATCTCACCCCACCCCCCCAGTAAGGAAATCTCCTTAAAAAACTTCTCCAAAGCCAACTTCATGCTACTGAAGTCAGAAGTGACAAACTTCACGACACCCATGCAGATGGGATCTGAAAGTTCAACTGCAGAATCCTACACTAAGGCACTGTACGAGCACATCCACTCATGCATGAATCGTGCCATCCCAAATAGAACCATGCTCTTTTCCAAAAAAAGGAAGCCAATCTGGTGGTCCCCTGCTATAAACAAACTATACAACAGAAGGAAGAAACTGTTGCAGAAAAGAGGAAATTCCTAGGATGTAAAAAACTCCCTCAGTAAGAAGCTGAGATCCCTCATAAAATCCTCAAAAGCTAGTTACGAAAATAAAATTGCTAAAGATTCCAAAGACAACCACAAGGCATTCTATAACTATGTCAAGAATCTAAATGGCAATGCTCAGATCTGCTCTGAGCTACAACAGAATGGCATTAAATATACTGATCCCAAGGATATTGCCAATATCCTGGCAGATCGATTTAGTGCCAACTTCACCCCCCTCTCACCCCCTAAAGGGCCCATCTCAATACCAAAATATTGCCAACTTCCGGTAATCACAGCCACACAGGTAGAAACCGCACTCTCCAAAGCTAAGAATACAGCATCCATGGGACCAGATGACATCCCAGGCTGTGTACTACATGAACTACAAAATGAATTGGCACCTCACCTAAGTTTCATGTTTAATCATAGCCTCACCTCAGGCTTCGTGCCCACTGAGTGGCGCACAGCTACAGTTATCCCACTCCACAAGGGGGGCTCCGCCTTGGATCCCAGGAACTACCGTCCCATCAGTCTGACAAGCCTGATCTGCAAGGGTATGGAACGCATTATCATGGATCTTATAAACAAAGACATTGGCAACCTTCAAACACTGGACCCCACCCAGTTTGGGTTTGTGAAGGGCCGATCTTGACTCCTGTATCTGATTGACTTCTTCGAATCAGTCTCCAGAGCTGTGGACGAGGGTAAGGCAGTCCACATAGCCTATCTGGACCTTTCTAAGGCCTTTGACACCATCCCCCACTCTGGAATCATAAATAAACTTACTAAGCTGGGCATAAATCCCTACGTCACTCGATGGGTTGCCAACTGGCTTATTGACAGAATCCAGACTGTAAAAGTAGCCGACTCCAAATCTAGCTCCAGACAAGTGACAAGTGGAGTACCTCAGGGTTTAGTCCTGGGACCACTCTTGTTTGGCATCTACTTTTCTGAAGTACAGGCCAACACTAAGAGACTCTGGCTAACAAAGTTCACAGATGACTGCAAATTGGGAGCCATTATTCAATCCCCAAATGATGTGGATATTCTACAAAAGGGCCTTACAGAAACAGATGCCTGTTGCCAGAGCAATGGGCTCAAGCTTAATGCCAAGAAATGTATAGTTACCCCCTTTGGAAAAAAAAAAACATGTACCCATGAATTACCACATAGGTGGCAGGACACTAAACATCGAAAGTGTGATGATAGACTTAGGGTAACAGTCAGGAAATCCTTCTATGTGGCATACCTAATCACTAAGGGCTTTTCATCCAGAAAAATGGAGGTCATTGTCCCACTGTACTTATCCCTCATTAGAGCCATTATAGAGTATAATGCCCCATTTGGTATGTACCTCACAAGACATCTGCAACAGCTGGAAAGGCCACAGAAATACCTCACTAAAAGAATCACAGACCTAAAGCAGATGCCATATGCTGACCATCTAAAAAAAACTCCAGCTATACTCTGTGGCATATCGTCTACTCAGAGGCAGTCTCTGCTTAACATACAAGGCCATGTCAAACCCTGAGCTGTTGGACATGCTCCACTTAAAGAAATCCCAATCCCTCAAAGCCACATGCTCCAGGGATCTAAACCTTGTCATCACAATGAACAAAACATGCTGGGGGGAATAGGTTCCTGATCCAGAGACTCCCTATACTCTGGAATAGACTGCCCATACATGTCAAGCAGAGCACCTCATTGGCCCTCTTCAAAAGGAACCTTGATGACTGGATGGGAGATAGGAAATTCACCCCGGGGATCATGTCAGTCGCCCTGCTAGACAGGGGTCCAGAGAAGTAAATATTGTGGGAAGAAATATCCAGGGAAGTGTTATGTCTAGGTTTGCATACACCCTAGGGCCGATAGCCTAGTACCAACCTATGAATCTATGAACAGAGGCTGACAGAGGCCAATAGCAAGTTAACTAATCCTAAACCAACATACCCCCCCCAACACACACATATAATCATTCAGTGTTGTCGAGGACAAAACTGGGTTGGGTTGTATAGCTTGGATAATGAAGACCCTAGTGGTTGATAGCCTGGTACAAACCTATGAACTTACACATGGGTATTCCCAGTCCTAATCTGTAGGATGAAGGGCAGCATGCCACAGGGACCAAGTGTTTATTTTAAAGTTTTTTTCCTTAGGTTCCAACCCCACAGTGTATTGAATCAGCCACTGTAAGCTGGGCAGGCAGTGAAGCATGACCTATAAGGATGTTTGTTCTGGGCTGTAGAATAGCCACTCTTCCTCCTCAGTTAAAGTGCACATCCCAGCCTGGTGATTGGTCTGAGCTCTGGCCTCCATCAGGACTTGATGACTCATCCACCCACACCAGAATCCTCCCCTCCCCAGGATGGAGGTATCATCCTCCTCCAGCTCTTTCAGCACCCAAACCACTAGTTCAGCTTGGGTGACCTGGGCCTTAGTAAGGGCTTCATCTCCTTACTCTAACTGAGCCGATCATGGCTTCTGGTATAGTCATTATCCATATATTTGCCCTGCTAGATTTTATTTAGTGAACTATAGAGACCTGTGCAACCTCGAGGTTTGCAAGCATGACAGTATGAAAGCTGATAATGCAGTTTTGTTTTTAGAATAAAGAATAAACGGATGAGAAACTTTTTTCATGTTGTATCGTCAGAGGTAAATTGCTAGTGCAAAATAAGAAGTGCTGGAACAGAAGAGTTCATTCATGAGAACGCTTCACAGCTAGTGTTTTTTTTAACAATGAAAAGTCCCTCATGAAGAGAGAAATACACAATGAAAGGTTCATAACTGAATAACAAAAAAGTTTAAAGTTTAAGCACAGAGGAAACTAGAGGGGTGTCTATAAAGAGTCAAAGCTTGTGATATAAAAGGTAAACTCATAATGGCAGTAGTGAGAACTGATGGAGTTACCTCTAAGGACTATGAACCTTATATATAGGTACTGTAGATAATGCAAAGGTTTTCAAATTAATTGTGGAAAGCCAAGTTGGATAATACTCCATTCCATCCATTAAATAATCAAGTGCTTTTGCATATTTCTGAGTCTAATTTGTTTAACAAAAGTTGACACTGGTGGTATGTGAATGGGTAGTTTGGTCATGAAATTCTGAAAAAAAGCAGCCAGTTGCTATTCCTCCTTTGCCAAGTGCTTGAACTGTTTAAACTAGTTTTCCTTGATATTCTTGAAGATAGAGACTTAACATTTGCTACTGTGCCATGATTTGGGTGTTTTTTATTTCTCTACTGCTCAAAAATAGGAACAGATTTTAAATGCTGTTCTTATAAAATTACAAAGTAGCTTGAATAACAGGATTTTTAACTTGAATTTTCTGAAGGAAATAAAGTCTGAAAGTCAAATGTATGTCATTATTTAGTGACTCCAGTCTCCAGTCACTGGCAACAAGCCACACATTTAGGAGTAAGGGACCAAAAATAAATTAAATATCTAGATATATATTTTTTAAATTATATATTTTAGATGTAAAGCTTCCTCCAACACCATTTACATATACTACAGCAACTTTGAAACATTAGGCAGAGGAACTATTTTATATCAAAAATATATATAAAAAATAATATAGTAATAAAATAAATAAATAAAAATGCAACAATTTTATAGACAGCCTATTCTCTAAGTGCAATGATGTCCATCAGGGTTTGTGTTATTGTGGAAATAATGCACTTCTAGGGGTGTAGAGACCCTCCACCTATGACATCGAGCCTCAGAACACCCCAGGTGGGCATTATTTCTACAATAATAATATCCTGTTGGGCATTATTGCTTGCTTAACACAGCTCACTCAAAAGTCCCCAGGAAAGCAAGCCTAAACTTATAAGGTCCACTGTCTGCTTCTGCACAAGGAATTGTTTTAGGCATAGGTGACTCTATAGTTAGATATACAGACTCTACACTGGGCAGACTGGACAAGAACAAGGTTATTGTGAGCTGTTTGACTGGTGCCAGAAACCATGATGCCACAAGGGTCATCAGACAAATATGATTACAACATTGTGGTGGTCCATAGTGGAGTAAATTACTTGAGGCAATGCATCCAGAGGGAAATGCAGAGAGACGTGTTAGAGGCTGGAAAGACCCTTGTCTGGAATAGCATGTTGCCTTCACCAGGAATGATGCGTAGATACCAGGACACATTAATTGGCTTTAACAATCAACAAAGTAGTTGTTGTCATGCTTTGTTCTGGGATGAGATGGTAGATAAGACTTTCTGTTTCACTGGGGATGGCTTACAGCTCTCATACTAGGGCTTCTGTATAATGGCTAATGATTTTACTGCCCTATCATCTCTCTTTTAGTCAGATTCTCTTTACTAAGCATTCCTACGTAGGGAACTTAAACTCAGATTTGGGCATCTTGGTGACACTACTTAAAGCTAGAAGTCTATATAGAAAGATGCCCGAACTTGTGGCCCTCATGCAACTTAAATGTATTCACAATTGCTTAGTTACTGAGACGTTGTTTCATTGCAGTGACAGCACTCCTTCTATACCATGGTTTAGGGCCTATCATGCCTTCAGGCCCTTAGATAACTATAGAGGAGTATCTGTATTTGTCAGAAATATCATCACATCATGTGAAATTACCCAAGACCCTAACTTGGAGCTCCTGGAGATCCAAATCACTATTAAGAAATCCAACTATTACTTCATTTTGCCAACAGATCTCCATCAATGTCCCTCAAAGATCATGAAAATTACCTTAGCACCATTAAGGAGTTAAATTATCAAGCCAAATACATTCTTGTTAGGGAAGTTAATCATCCAAACATTAATTGGCACACTTATAGCTCTAAAATGGATATCTTCAGCTTTTCATAGATTTTATTAATGAACTTTCTTAATGACAATATGCTAGAAGAAATTATAAAACTACTAACTAATATCCTTGACTTGGTTCACACCAGCTTAGTCCCTGCCTCTACCCCACCCTACATCTCCTTATCTATGTCAGGTTATGCTGTACTGTCCCACCACCAAATGAGGGACTTTACTAGGACAAATCCACTTCAGCTTATTGAAGACATCTTCAAAATTCTCCTACAAATGGACCCACCTGAGAAGGCTTCTGCATTCATCTCTGACTTTTATCAGCATCTAAACAGTTGCACGAAAAAAAAAAAAAACTCTTGATTTTTGGTACTGAACAAAAACCTAAAAAAAATATTCTCCTATAAATGATCACAACAACATCCCCATAGAAAATACTACATCTTTTAAATACCTTGTTAAATACCTTGGCATTTAGCTTGACTCCCTCCCTTAACTTCTCCTTCCACCTCAACTACACAAGGAAAAGAGTTTAAGTATTTCCTATTTGTGGCCAGTAAAATCTCACCCTTTCATATAAAACCTGCAGAACAGCCATATGCAAAGCCATTCTACTCTCCCAACTTGAATACAACCTCCCTGTCATAGGTTCACCATCAAAAACAAGTTCTATTTGCATTCAAACAATAAGAAATAACATTTTTAGATTTATTACCCAAACCTCTAAAAGTGAACACCACTCTAAAACACTAACATATCAAAATGGCTCCCTGTTCAACAAAGGTTTAGACTTTTCCCTGTGATCCTTCCTCTTCAAACTCCTAGTCAACCAGACCTTTTCTCTCCTAGCAACTAAACTAATTAGACAACCTTCCTCAGATATGGTCTCTGAAACCACAACCACTCTGCCTCACACTGCAACCCTCCCCACAAAAAACTAAACTCCATTGCACAGATCACTACTTCTCTATAATAGGTCAAAAACTCTTGGAAAATATTCTCCCACAAATAAAAGACACCTCACCCAAAATTTAGGACTCAGCTAAAGGCCCACCTCCTGTCATCAGCCACATGTCATTGCCTGTCATTAAGCCATGTCACCTAAACTGAGCTATATCACTTGTCTCTTTCTCTTACTAGTGACACTCTTTCTATCCCTCATATGGCAGCTTCTGTTGTACCTATCTATACTTCTCAATCACATAATCTTTGCTAAACATAAATTCCCCTTCCAACTACTCACAAACTCTCAAAGCCCTCACTCAACTATCCCATCATTCCCACTTAGACAAAGCACGACTGTAATTCTCACTTTCTACATAAGGTTTGCCTTGATTTATTGTAAATAATGTATATTACAATTGTAGATACTCCTTGTATTTTTGTTAGCTAATAGTGGTGTTTTGCAGATGTTTGTTTTCATTATACTCTTGCTATCTCTTGTATTTTTGTTAGCTAATGGTGGTGTTTTGCAGATGTTTGTTTTCATTATACTTTTGCTATCTCTTGTATTTTTGTTAGCTAATGGTAGTGTTTTGCAGATGTTTGTTTTCATTATACTTTTGCTATCTCTTGTATTTTTGTTAGCTAATGGTGGTGTTTTGCAGATGTTTGTTTTCATTATACTTTTGCTATCTCTGACTAAATGTAATTCTGACTCTGTCTTTGTATTCATGGGCTGAGGTAGAAGTTAGTCTCTTGGGATTAGTGATCTACCTTGATAAACAAATCTTAAAATAAATAAATAAATAAAACACTTCTATCAGAACAGACAACATGCCAGGCTGCACTCTCATCAGTACCAAGTTTGTACTATCAGAGCTTCTATTTAAACTGTTCAACCTCCGTTTAACCACACGATTTCTGCTTGATGGCTGGAGAACAATTGTTTGACTCCCCTACATAATAGTGGACTCTACAGATCCAGACAATTACAGGCCCATAAGCCTCACCAGCCTCATATGCAAAGCCATGGAATGTATCATAGCAGAACTCATACCTGCAGACACAGGAAGTTAAGTGAGCTAGACCCCAGTCAGTTTAGTTTTGTGACGGGCAGGTCTTATCTCCTGAACCTAGTAAGCTTCTTTGAAGAGGTAACAGATGCTGTGGACAGTGGTCACTCAGCGCTCCCTGCATACATTGATCTGGCCAAAGCTTTTGACACTATTCTCCATGCTGGCATTGTTAAAAAATTAGACAGGGTCAATGTAAACCCCCATGTTATCCACTGGATTGCAAACTGGATAGCTGGCAGATTCCAGTTTGTGAAAGTTGCTGGTACCAAGTCTGAATGTAGAATTATAACTAGTGGGGTACCACAGGGATCAGCGCTGGGCCATCTCCTGTTTGGAATTTATTTTGCAGCTACCCAATCCAGTATCCCAGAAGTGTAACTGACCACGTTTGCTGATGACTGCAAGCTGAAAGCTGTTATTATTCATCAACTGGTATGAAACAGCCGAAGAAAGGGATGGAATATGCACTTACATAGTGTAATGAAAACAGTCTAAACTTAAAAGCAAAAAAGTGCAGCATAGTATCATTAAGTAAAAACAAACAAAAAAAAAAAAACACTGTTCTCACCTCATATGTTATAAATGTAACTCCTGTTCAGACAGAAAATGGCCGTAAGAGACCTGGTTACTTATGTGAGCAGTTCTCTTTCATTCAGTCATCAGGTTTTCACCACAGTCAAAAAATCCTTCTATCCGGCCCAGTTAATTTCCAAGGGCATATCTTCAAGATCCAAAAAAATCATCTTGCCACTGTAGTCTTCTCTTATCAGACCCACCACTGAATACAATGTCCCCTTTGGTATGTATAAATCGAAACATATGATTTAGTTGGAAGGAGCCCCCAGAATACCTTACCAAAACAATCAGAAGCCTTAAATCAAAAGGTTAGCACAACTCTTCTTATACTTCGTAGCCTTCAGGTTTTCTCCAAGGTGACATGCGTCCTGCTTTTTCAGCCATGAAAGACCCAGTCCTAGTTGACCTCAAGTTTCTTTGCAAAACCTGTGGCTCTACAAACACCTACACTAAGGAACTAAATCTCACTGGAGAGAGAAGTTCTTTAGCTCAAACTATTCTCAGCTTGTGGAATAACTTGCCACTATAGGTTAAACAAAGTTTTACTAAGACTACCTTTGAAGCTAGTCTTAATGACTGCATGGACAAATACACATGTTGTCATGCATATCCCTGCATAATTTGAGAGGTGAGCACTATTAAGTGCTTGAATACTAACTTAGCCATCTGTCTATAAAACCACGTTTGCTGAGACCCTCAAGGGTCCATATTAGGACCTCTCCTGTTTTCTATATTTATCAACGACCTTCACCTAGCAAGCCCCCAAGCTACATGCATACAATATGCAGATGATTCCACACTTATATGCTCAGCTACATCTATATCTGAACTTCACTCCCTTACCCAAAATGTGTTTAACACAGTTGAACAATGGTTTACACAGCGATGTCTCCTTCTGAACCCCCAAAAAACTAATCTCTTCCTTTTTACTCCTACTTGTAAGTCCCCCCCCCCCCCCAATAGACTTCACAGTAACATCCAGTAATGGTACTCTCATATCTCCAGATCCAACTACCAAACTACTAGTTATCACCATAGATAACAACCTTAACTCTGACACCCATAGTAACAATACTCTAAAATCTGTTAATAGAAAACTAGGCTCTCTCTACAGGATCAAACCCTTCCTCTCTCCTGCAGCTAGAATAACTATTGCTCACACCTCTACTCTCCTCTATGCCTCACCCATATATACTAATCTCTCTAAAAACAACCTTAATAAAATGGAAAACTCCTACAATAACATAGCTAGATTTGCTACAGGTAACCCTTTCAGAACCCACCACTGTTTTAATCTAAAGCAGCTAGGATGACTTGAATTACAAAATCAGCTTAAATTCCACCAACTGACCATTGCCCATAAAACCCTTTACCAACCTACCAATACCCCTATACTATCTACCCTCATTACCCCCTACAACAATCTAAAGACCTTATGATCATCACATAAACTTCTTGTAAATATTTGTAAATCAAACAACAGGGCTGGGGACTCTCTTTTCTCTAATACTGTTGGAAAATCCTGGAACCTTCTTCCTAACAAACTTTCCTCTCTTCCCTCTATATCACTCTTTAAAACCAAATTGAAACTTTTCCTCAGAACACACTTGTTGTGCCCCTGTACTAAACCTGACTGATCAACTAGCTGTTCTTACTTGGTTCAACCTACCCTCCTCTTCTCAGTCATCAAGTTCCTTTTCTTAATAACAACTTACCTTGTCCTTCTATACTATTACTTACATCTTCAGAATCTCATTAAGGAGACTACTTTTACTATTATATTGTATAATTTCAGCTCCTACTTTTTCTTTATGACTACTTGTATACTAATATATTGTATAATTCAGCTGCCATCTTGTTCTTTATGATGTATTGGAACTACATTTTGTATTGTACTAATTGTATCTGTATATTTTGCACTATGTTATGAACAAATGACCACTTTGATTATTCTCTGTACTGCATCTGCAATGTTCATTGTATACATTAATTTTTGTATATGTGATTTTGTTTGTTTTCTCAGAGCTTATCTCCTCGGGCCCCTACTGAAAATGAACATATATCCAGTTAGACTAGCCCGGTCAACAAATGTAAAATAAATAAATAAATAAATAAATAAATAAATAAATAAATAAATAAATAAAAGGTGTATATGACTAGGCATCTTACTGTCTTTGTGATTGCTTGCCTAGTATTTTTAAACATATTTATTAAATCCCATTTTAAACTATGACAGAAGTACATGTGCAGTAACAGAAGAGCAACAAACCATAGTAACATATTTTCATGTGGTATACATATATGTTTTTAACAATTATCTTTCACTTCAACATTACCTAAATTGCTCAATTCCTGCCTTCCATTAAACCTCATAATTCATCCTGAACAGTATTCAGCATGTATTGTTCCCACAAATTCCACTTATTTCTATGTAATTTGCTCCTTCTCTTTTCTAAAGGTCACACCTTCAGTTTTTTATGTCCTTTACATTACTCAATACTTCAGTTTAGTAGGTTTAGATTTTGATCTCCATTTTCTAGTAACTGCTTTTTTTGGCAGCCAATAGCATTAAACATAATAAGACTTTACAGTGTTAGGGCAATTCAGTTGCTATATTCCAGCTCAAAATAATGATTTCTTAGTTAAAATGATTTGCTTCGATAACACTTCAGACAAAGTACTCTACAGAGAATTTTTAAAATCTGCAAACTCATTACATTCCCAAGAAATATGCACTCAATTGCACAGAAGCATAGCTGGTTCAAACAGTGCCCTACCCCCTCAGCTCTTCAAGTAAAGTACAAAAAAGCACTTCAAGTATAATAAGCCAATTGCTACATTGTAAGTGATTGCCTTATTACAGCTAGATCTACCCCCTCCAGCTTTTCAATTAAAGAGCAAAAAGACAAAAGATGCATATCAACCCCCCACATCCTGCCCCAGTCATTCGGGTTCTGTTTCTGTGCCCTCCCCCCAACTCCCCTTCAACATATTTCATAATAAAAAAAAAATCTTCTTTTAAACTGTAGCAAACTGTTTGCTAGGGTTGCCACCTCTTGGAATCTTGAAAAACAATACCAAAGCCACGCCCCCTGCACTACTTGCGACTCTGCCCAGGCCCAACCCATCTCCATCCACGCCCATTTTATGATGAAAATAATATGTTATTAGGGTGGAACATCCCTTTTAGTCTATTTTTATGTACCTAATCTAGGTTGCATTACTCTCTTTTTTGTTGTTGTAAAGTTATCTCGGACTCCACCAAATCACTTTACTGATGTTTTTTTTGTGAGAAAAAAAAAGACAGAGCTTGCTTTTTAACTACTCCAGCATTCTGTTCACACCTCTAACCAGAATATTAAAATTTGTACAGTTCTTTCAGGACTACCATAGAATCATTCTGATTTCCAGATAGTCTGGAAAAATACTGGATAGGTGGCAAGCCTACTGTTTGCTACACTTGTTAACAAACAGTTGCTACAGTTTATACCCTGCCTGCACAGAGTGCTATGGCACATATGTTTTAGTTTAAAAAAATATTCTTCTTTTTAAACTGTAGCAAACACTTCCTAGAGTTTATATCCTGTCTGCATGGAGTGCTATGACACTCATCTTTTAGTTTAAATTTTTTTTTTTTTAAATGCAGCAAACAGTTGCTACCAGTTTACACCCTGCCTGCACAGAGCGCTACAGTGCTCTGGTTTTAGTTAAATATATATGTAGCATGCAGTTTGCTACAGTTTAGCCCACACACTGAATGCTACAGCATTCAGGTTAACTGCAAATTTGTACCTGGAGCAGTTGCCCCTCTCATCCTACCCTGGCTATGCTACTGCAATTACATCTCTCTCTTTCCCATCACATCTCCAGCATTTTGTATCTACCTGTGGAAAAATTGTCTGATATCTGATTAGAGTATAAAAATAACTGCATTTCCATGCAAGAGTTTTAAATCTTGTAGACTTTGGTGTATATTTGTGAACCATACAGCTGTCCCCCGTTGTTTACACTGCCTTTCCAGTCTCTCTTCCCAGTCTTTTCTAACCTCATCTGATTGGTTCTTATTGTGATCATGCAATATTTTATATTCTCTATTGTATTCCTATTAGGTGGATATGTGATGCTTCACCTCATGGAAATGACTCTGTTCTACAGTATAAGCTTCATATTTGTATAGGGAAACCCATTTCATTGGTTTCAAGGTCACAGACTAAAGCTGAATGCATCATTGTTCAGAAAGACAGATAATCATTTGGTCTCTTCTGTAGAGTAAAGAAACTAGGCCACTTCTAGTCAAATGCAGCCCAATAAAAGGAGTACCTATGATGAGTTCAGACTAGCTTAAAAACAAAAGTCCTTGTATCTAGAAAAGCACTCATATAGTGGTTCCTTTGATCTACTAGCTGGTGAAAATGATTAAAGCTGTTATCTGTTAAGATTTGGCTATTATGTGACCTTGAGCAAGTCACTCAACCAGACAGTGCTTTTGGGACAACTGGGAATTTGGGCTAGTAACATTAATGGTCTTGTGGATTGCAGGCATAAATAACTATAAATCTGTCAACCTGTATGAAATTTCTGAAGGACCTACAGTCAAAAATCCACTAGATGAGTAAGCCACTTCTGTTGTTGTGCAGTTACCCATGATAAATACTTTTTTGCAGACAGAAGCCAGAGATAATCCAGTACTGCCACATGTCTATTCTAAAAAGGGTGGCCTGTAGGTAATAATCTGTTATACCCACATTTCTTCCTGGAAAAAAAAAAATAGTCCATATATCCAGAGCCAGATCCAGCACTAGATGACCAAAGCAGTCACCTACATCTCACTGGCTGGGAGTGGGGCCCCCACTGGCTGGGGAATTATTTTTTTTTATTTAAAAAAAAAAGAAAGAAATTTAAATTTTTAAGGGCATTCTTCTTTAAGAACTATTTATTTACTTAATCCTTTAATACTTAATTCTTATTCTTATTCGTAATACTTTAAGTATGTATTTATTAATCACTGGATAATGGGTATTGAATGTATTTATGGAATGTGAACTACCACTTGCATGTCATACATGTTATTTTCTTTCTTATGTTATTCTTTGATATCGCTGTATCTATGTTATTTGTACTGCATTTCTCTTGTGAGCTGACATTTGTAATTTTGTTTAGGCTGCACGTGTGTGGTCCTAAATGACAATAAAGTTTCTTTGAACTTTTCTTTGGTTTTGAAACCTTTGCATCTGTTTGCATACACCTGTTGTACCTGTGCAACCTGTTTACATCTTTGTCTTCCACACACAGATGGAATTTGAATACAGGAAGACATTTGGACTGTGGACCATGGACAGACAAGTAAGAGGTATATGCTTGCGAGTATGTAAGTATGTGCAGAATTTAAATACAAGAAGAATGTTTGGACTATGGACCACAGATGGACAAGTAAGAGGTAGGTAGGTTTGTGTATGTGTATGTAAGTGTGTGTGTGTGTGTGTGTGTGTGTGTGTGTGTGTGTGTGTGTGTATGTATGTATGTATGTATACTGAAAAGGCAAAACAGACTACTGAAAAACAAAATTGAGAAGAAACCACACAGTAGCACAGAACGAAATGATAAAGCGCTTTTCGTTTATTCCAATAAACAAACTTCTTCAGATCAAGAAAAACAAAAAGTCACAGCTTAAATACTCTCTGGGCTAATACTTACAAAGTCAATTAACTACTTAAAGTGAAAGCTGACTTACAAGACACGCCCTATTTGCAAACACAACTAGACTAAAAACTGCTTTTAAAGTAAAAGCTAAAAATCCAAATAGTCAGACTAAAAGTACAACTAGCGTTGTCTATAAAAAATGGGTAAATCTAGCCTACTACTAAGCTAGTGAGGCAAAGAAATAATAATTACAAGTGCATAAAAACTCCGCTGGTGTTTGTAAAACTGAGTTAATACAAATACCTATGTTAGTGCACTAAACTGTGTATGTTGAAGCACATCAAGTGTGCTGAACATAATTGGTAATAAGTAAAGTATCAAGATAAAACTACAAATTCTCAGCAAAAAATACTCAGCAAAAAATACACATAAGGTCACTGAACCAAGGTGCTCAAGAGCATTAGAATAACTGTGTCGTGCTAGTGTGGAAGGTAACCTGACACAGCCTACCTATTAAGGCTCCTAAGTTTAAGAACACTACTTAAAGAACAGTTCTCATTCAGACCTGGTGAACTGTATGCGTTGAGTCTAATTTTCCAAAACAGCTCTCGCTCCTCTAACTTAAGTGGGAGAGGAGCATCCCTGAAGTCCTGTGTGATCTGGTCAATAATCAAAAATTTAAACATATGGTTGGGATAAACTGAAATGTGTTTTGCTAGTGCATTATCAAGTTTCTGCTTCCTGATTGCATAAGTATGTTCATAAATGCGGTCACGTAGGCGTCGTTCTGTTTTGCCCACGTAGAAAGCTGTACAGGTTTGGCACATAGCTAAGTAGGTCACCATTCTTGAGTTACAGTTAGCTCTTAGGTTCAACTTGTATTCGTAATCGTGAACTTTAAATCTATTGGATTCCAAGATGTATTGATAAAAATTACACGCCTGGCATTTAAACATGCCAGCTGTCATTGTTTTTTTGATATTATGTCGTTCAAGGAGGGCTTTGAGGTTTTTTGCCTTTCTATAAACAACCAATGGGTGATTACCAAGTTTTTGGTGTACTGTGTTGTCCTTTTTGTGTAAGTCCCAATTTTTACGTAGTGCCTGAACACAGTCACTACTATTGAGACTGTATGTTGTTATGAATGTGACACCAAAACATTCAGAAGGATGCCTACTTGTGTGGACATTTACTAAGTCTGTGTTCGAGGGTTCAGTGTCATTCATAAGAACCAATTCTCTATTCAAGATTGGTTTATAAAAATGACACTGACGCTTAGACAACACTTCTTCTATAATAGTGTCTAACATTTGAGCTGAAAAATTGCTTGAAACCACCACGAAGTAGATCAAAAATCATTTATTGATGAAACAGGAACGAGCGCTTTCACGCAATGAAAATTGCGCTTCTTCAGGTTACAAATTACACAGGATATGACTGTCTTATATAGTAAGGCATTAGTTTCAATTATACAATTAAATTAGTAAATCAGTACATAATTAAGAAAAATTCATCAAAATCGGTAATAACCAGGCTAAATTTCAACCAAAAACCTGGAAATAACATTCAGAACATTTATAATCCAAGTGGCTTTTTATAAACTAAAACCTCATGGGCAAGCTATCATCAGAAAGTATAGATAGCATCCATAATTAGTACCAATGATACTTCATTAGTCATTCTTGAGGAAGCCATGCCCATATTTGGAAAAAGCTCAATCAAAGTATAACATCATTTTGAGTTTCATTTTCATGTCAACCGGGTAAAATAAAAGCAAATCGATATTTGTATTATTTGTACTAATAAATGCATAGTTATAATGCCATGTGTTGTCATAGCTTTATAATACAGAATAAAATATCATGATCATAATCAAATTATCGTAACAGAAATACCAGCTACATTCATAATTGATGTGAGTGTAATCCGTAAAACATCCTTAAGGAAGTCTTACCCATATATGGAAGACGACTGATTCAGAGCATTTCACTGTTGTGAGACGCGCTTTCAGGTCAACAGAAACAAAACAAAATAAGGAAAAATAAAATAAATATTTTCTAGTTTTTACACACTAACAAACACCTAATGGTAGTGTCATATGTCATAAAGGCATAGATGCATAAAATGTGACATAATGATTATAATTACATTGGATATACTTTATATCAACCCCGTGAAATAAAATAAAAGAAACAATATATAAAACAACTAACTAAAAGTAAAACTAAAACTAAAACTAAAACTAAGACATATGGGAAACCTTTATGTTCTACTTCATCTCATATGAACCCTACTAATAAAGCAAATCTATAATAATACAATAATAATGATTCAAAAACCACTTACATGTATTTAATAGTTCAAAGCAGACATCAACTATAAATGTTATAGATATATAAATATATATTTAAATAAATAATCAAATAAATATCAATTTGTACGTAAGTTCAATATTATGAAATATAATACTATATATGGAGTACTTAAATATCATTAATATCAAGTACACCTATAATAAGTAATAGTGATCAAAAAAGAAGTAGCAAACAAATTAGGAAACTAAACAACTATGTCAGTCAAAACGACTGGGTTAAAAGCTAAAATAATTATATAAGAAATGTAAATATACACATATTCTAGCTATGACAAACATATATATTAGAATCTATTAATATCAATATCATGCTAAGTGCCAAGGTCATACAATAATTGATTCCTAGGTGGTTCCGTATACAGCGGAATATCTGAATGTACTGGCAAACATGCTAGAATAATGAACATACTGTAAACAAGGCATATCAATGTTACTAAAATATCAACTGATATCAACAATGGATGTTTATAGGACATAAATTACAATCATCAAACAAAAGGTGCAAAACACCCAAAACCTAACTATAATAGACAGCCTAAAACAAAGCTGAAGGTCTTCATAGAGAAATCTTACTTATGAACTGTGTGCAGCATAATATGGATGTTAGTAGGACATAGATTACAATTATCAAGCAAAGAGTGCGAAACACCCAAAACCTAACTATAATAAACAACCTAAAACAAAGCTGAAGGTCTTCATAGACAAATCTTACTTATGAACTGTGCGCAGCATAATACATCACTTATTCACTTGAGAATATAGGGTAACAAGATAGTAAATCAAGTGGGACCTAGCAAGGCTGGTCGGATATTGACCACGGTGTTTAAGCCAGGTGGTATATGGGCTTTCAAACTTAGAATCCATCTAAGTTCAAAGGTTTCCAAGGTGTTCATATGGTCACCTTCCCTTCTATTTAGATCTATTATTTGTAGAACCTGAAACACAAAACTATGTTTAGGGTGGATATTACAATGCATAGCCAATGCATTGGTAGAGCTATTTCTTCTTATATCATAAACGTGGTTATATATCCGGTCTCTAAGCCTGCGCGAAGTCAATCCCACATAATAACTGTCACAAAGGTTACAAGTAGCTAAATAGATAACGTTTCTGGTGTTACAAGTTGCATAAAACGTAGATTTTTTGCTTAATTCAATGCCTAAAGCATTGGAGCCACTCTTCTTGATGATGTATCCACAAAGCGAACATTTTCCACATGGAAAAGTGCCTGTTTTCAATTGAGACCTGACATCAGTAGATGTGACGTCTAGTTTTTCTTTACATAACAACCTTTTTAAATTCATACAATTCGTATATCTAAAAGCTGGTTTTTCACTAAGTATTTCTGAAACTATTATGTCTGATAACAAGATCTTCCAATTTCCTCTCACTATATTAGTTAAATGCTGCACATCACTAGTATATTTTATATCATATTGTACTTTTTGGACCCCGTTCTTTATTCTATGGGGTTTAAATGGTTTAGTCTGGGGCATAGTGTTATCAAATATGGATTTCAACACATCATCTATTAATTTCAATGGATAGCCCCTATCTATAAAGTATTTCTTCTGAGTATTAATTAATTTAAGAGCATCTGAATAGTCACTACATATTCTCAATATCCTGTTCATCTGGTTCTTTATTATATTTTGAAAAATATGACGCGGGTGTAGACTGTTATATTGGAGAATCCCATTCCTCCAGCAGGATTTTCTATAGAGCGTGGTTACTAATTCACATTTGGTGTCTTTCTTAATAGTGATATCTAGAAAGTTGATATTAAGCTTAGAAAATTCATGAGTAAATTTAAAGAAGGAGGTAGCATTATTCATGTAGTTGATAAATGAGTTTAAGGTAGTTTCATCCCCATTCCACAATATTAAAATGTCATCTATAAAGCGTCTATATAAGACGACATTCTCAAATCTGGGATCATTAAAGATGTATTCCTTTTCCCACTCAAAAACAACAAGGTTGGCATATGCATTGGCACAGGGGGTGCCCATGGCCACCCCCCATGTTTGTGCATATACCTTATTGTCATAGAGGAAAATGTTGTTATTCAGAACAAGGTCCAACATACAACATATATTCATGATCTCTACATTGTCAATTTTTAGTTCTGTCATATGCATTCTGATTGCATTCACGCCATATTCATTGGGAATATTGGTAAAAAGACTCTCAATATCTAGTGTTACTAACAAGGTGTCATGTTTTATATTGTTTTTCACCATATCCAATTTCAAATCATCCAACAATCTAAAAGAGTCAAGTAGTATAGTGGGTACTTTCTTAACAAGCACTCCCAATCTAGTTTGTATATATGAGGATATATTTTGTGTTACCCAATGATCACCTGATACAATGGGACGCAATGGGGTTGGATGTTTGCCCTTGTGTAACTTGGGCAAGCCTTTGATTACATTCAGAAGGATGCCTACTTGTGTGGACATTTACTAAGTCTGTGTTCGAGGGTTCAGTGTCATTCATAAGAACCAATTCTCTATTCAAGATTGGTTTATAAAAATGACACTGACGCTTAGACAACACTTCTTCTATAATAGTGTCTAACATT
Organism: Protopterus annectens; assembly: GCF_019279795.1. NCBI lineage: Eukaryota > Metazoa > Chordata > Ceratodontiformes > Protopteridae > Protopterus > Protopterus annectens. The sequence goes on from NC_056729.1 coordinate 504,017,014, forward strand.
TCATGTGGGTAACCCCGGTGTAAAAACATATTCCTTAGGTGTCCACATTCATTGGCAAAATCACTATCCAATGTGATAATGCGGGCTGCCCTCACTAGCTGACCTTTGACGATCGCCCGCTTCTGATGAAAAGGATGACAACTTGTGTAGTGCAGGAATGAGTTGGAGTACGTTACTTTCCTATATATATTAGCTGTATATTTGTGAAAGCTAATGTCTTTAGATAGTAAAATGTCCAAGTACGGGATGGCTTCAGTATGGAAACTAGCAGTGAATTTCAAAAACTGTGTAGTTGAATTAAAATAGTCCACTAACGCTTCACTCGTGGGCAAGTCACCGTCCAGGAGGATAAAAATATCGTCCAAGTAACGGGTGTAAAAAAATCACCTGGTCTTTAAATGGGAAGTTAGTAGACACGTAATCATGTTCCCATTGTGCCATGACTAGATTGGCAACACTGGCCCCACAAGGGGAGCCCATGGCTACTCCAGTTTTTTGCAAATAAAAGTTGTTGTCAAATGTAAAAAAATTGTTAGACAAGACCAGGTCCAACAATTCGTGAACCAGAACCAACTCATTCCCACTACTACCATTAGATCTAAGCACTTGTTCTACCCAGTCCACTGCTATGTCTTGGGGAATGCAGGTGTACAAATCTTTAACATCAATAGTAAGAAAATTGTACCTTGCGTTGAAATCTAACTTGTTAATTTTACCAAGGAATGACCAAGAATCTTTGCAGATCTGTGGAAAGCTGACCAAGTGTTTCTGTAAAATGTTGTCAATGATTTTAGCACATGGATAGGTAGGAGAACCACGGCCATCTACAAGTGGTCTCATGGGTGGGTTGTGGACATCCTTGTGGATTTTAGGGATACCAAGCAAGCACAGAAAGCGAGGGTATGTTGTTGATAAGTAAATGTATATGTGTTGTGTTACCCTACCCTCGATGAACA
>NC_056729.1:504022969-504232969 GCF_019279795.1 Protopterus annectens
TCCACAGATCTTTTTAAAGGAATTTAAATCATCTATGTTCATAGGAGGTTACTACGCTAATGGTCCTAGAGCCCTTACAAGCCTAGCCATATTTATCCCGAGTTGCCCCAATTGTTGGTCGTTGGGTGAGTGAAGTTTGCAGAGGTAAGAGTGTATGGTAGTCAATACCAACTTCCTCTGTCCATGTGGGACATGGGCACCACACCAGGAGTGAAGCTGTGGTTACCCATCCATTGATCTAGGTTGCATTTGAAGATGGTCAGGGAGGGGTTCTGTTTTCTGTGAATTAGAAGCTTGTTCCAGAGAAGTGGCAGTCTCTGAGAGCTGTATCTATCTCTCCAACATGACCAGTTAATTTCAGAGGCTAGGTTAAGATCCCTGGAGCGAGTGACCTTCCTGCAGTTTGAGTTATGAATGCGTAGCATTTCCATCAGGGCCAGGTCAGAGACTGCCCTATAAGCCAGGCACAGGTCACCCCTTAGCAACTTGTAGGAGACAGAATACAGTGACAAGGCTTTCAATCTTTCCATGTAAGACTTGTTTTGTGTACCCTGTAATTTCTTGGTGAGAAGCCTCTGTGGTCTCGCCAATTATTGCAGGTGTCTGGTAAGGTACATACAAAAAGGAGCATTGTTCTCAATTATTGGTCTGGTAAGGGCAGGGTATAATGGAATTATAATATTCTTAGATCTAGATGTGATGCCTTTACTTATAACATGTGCCACGTAGAAGGATTTTCTTACTACTGTGAATACATGGTGGTCAAATTTCAGATTGCTATCAAGTTGAGTACCCAGATCATGTACCACTGGGCCTACACTTAGGGGGGGTGCTGTCTATAATGTAATTACCAGGGATGTCAGCTTTCCCAAAGGGAATAATAATGCATTTTTTTGCACTTAGCTTTAATCCATGGCTTTGGCACCAGTCATTTGCTTGTGTTAATCCTGTCTGCAGTATCTTAACATTGTTAGGGGACTCAATGAGTGCTCCCAATTTGCAATCATAAGTGAACTTGGTCAGCCACAGACCATCCAAGTTTGCCTAGACTTTTGAGAAATAAGTTCTGAACAATAAGGGGCCCAGAACAAAACCCTGTGGTATGCCATTGGTGACTGGTCTTTTGCTAAGAGTGAAGTCACCCACTTTGACAGTATGTTTTTTTTTTCACTTCTGACTTAACCTATACTATGTCACCATACTTAAAAATAGCACTATATTATACTGCAGGTCCTCAGTGTTAGATCCTGCTTAACTTTTCTGCTGTAATTCACATGTTGCAAGTACTGATGATTTTCTTTCTTTTTTTTATTTTTTACTATGATTATTTCCTTTTATCTACCTCTGACTTAACCTGCATTGTTGTCTAAGTTCTTTCAATCTGCACTGTTTGTGACTTTTTACCTCAGTGTTACATCCTGTTACAACCTCTATGCCGAAATACACGTTACCATTGTTGATGCATTTTTTTTCCATACCAGGAAAATTGCTATTTTTACTAGAATATTAGATTTTATTTCTTATTTTTTATTTGTTTGTACTTGTATTATTGTATTTGGACCATGTCTTGGAGCTTATCTCCCCGGGCCTCTACTGAAAATGGACATATATCCAGTTAGACTAGCCCGGTCAACAAATGTAAAATAAAATAATAAATAAATAAATAAATAAATACATGTTCCCTGTCAGTAAGCCAGTTGGCTACCCATCTGGTAATGTAGGGGTTAATTCTCAACTAGGAGAGTTTCTCTATAATACCTGAATAGGCAAAGATAGGTGGTATGCACTGTCTTTCCCTCATCCAGGGCATGTGACAACTGCCCATGATTCAGCCTTGGTGAAATAGATAACAATCAAAACTGTACCCCAGGATAGATGTCAGACCAGACCTTTATCTAGAGAAGTACGGATAACTGAATTCATTCTGTAACACTGAGTGGTCAAGATAAAGGCACCACATCATCATCTACCTTTAACAAATCCGAAATGGGTTGAGTTCAGAGTTTGGAGGTTACCTATGTTCTTGTTAATAAGGTCCATAATGATTCTCTCCATGGCCTTGCAGATGTGGCTATAATTCCCGGGGTCAGTTGATGGTCCCCCTTTGATCAGAGGGATTACTGTTGCTGTCCTCCATTCTGCTGGAACATTGCCAGTTCTCAGGCTGTGGTTAAACAGGAATATAAGTGGTTCTACTAGGTCATGTTTTAAGTTGTTTAAAAGGCATCCTGGGATGTTGTCTGGTCCCATTGAAGCCATGTTTCTGGCTTTGAAGGTTGCCGAGATGACCTGCTCTCTTGAGATAATAGGTCGAGGAATGGTGGCAGGTATACTTTGGGGGATGAATGGAGTGGACAGGGCTGAAGTTTTCTCCAAATCTGTCAGCCAGCAGGTTGGCTACTACCCCCAGTTTAGTATGGGTGGTGCCATCCATAATCAGTTCAGCACATAGCTGGGTATTTCCTTTTAGATTTTGGATGTAGTTAAAGTTGCCTTGTGATTATCCTTAACTAGGGAGGCTGTTTTTGCTTCATAATTAGCTTTGGAGGACTTGACAAGATCTCTAACTTGTTTGTTTATGCTAGAGAGGGATTTCTTCCCCTGCTGAGCCAGTTCCTTCTTGCTCTTGGATATTAGTTTCTTTCTCTTGTTGTATAGCCTGTTTATACTAAGGGTTCACCAGGGTGGCTTTTTTTTTTTTTACAAGGCCTGGTTTTAATCCAGTCAAGTACAGCCAATTCTGTACAACTGCTTAAGGGCATTGGTGTACAACTGTGCATAGGAGTCGGTGTTATCTTCATTTGAGGGGGCTTTGTAACATCTTATACAATCACTTTGTAGGAGGTAATTTGTCTAAGAAAAATTTGTAAGAATTTTTGAGCTTGATGAGGTATCTGATCTTAGAATTACATCAAACAAGACTGATTTATGGTCCAATATTACCAGGGAGAACATCACACTGGGGTGGGGGGGGGGGGTGCAATGCTCTCCCATGTTAGATGTTAGTGAGTACTATGTCCAGGATAATTGAGCCTCTTGTTGGTATGCTGACTAGCTGTTCCAGAGCATTTGCATTGACAAAGTCCAAGAACCTCTGAACCAGCATGTTTGTGGCAATGTATGTTTCCCAGTCAATAGTAGGATAATTCAAATCATCCATGAGTAAGGTGTTGGGCTGTATGGCAAGTGACTGCAGTAAGTCAGGTATGAGGTATGCTTTTCCTGTTTCTTGGTGGGGGACCTATAGCTTGCTATGATGTGGTAGGGGGCTTTACCTATAGCTAATTGGATGTAAATAGCTCAAGAGAGTCATACTGTTTGACCAGTCTCAAGCTGTACTTATCTTTAACGAAGATGGATACACCTCCTCCTTTGGTTCATTCACTCTTTTAACTTGTGGTCTGAATGTATGGAAGGCATTGTAGCCCTGCATGGCTGGGATGCTTTCCGCACCTTTGAAACATGTCTCGGTGACTGCACAGATGTCAGCACCTTCCATAGTGAGGAAAGCTTCCAGGGAGTGCAGCTTCTTGTTTACACTCCTACCATTAATCAGCAGTACCTTGAGTTTATCTACAGAGGATTTTGTTATGTTGGGAGGTTGGTTATTTTGACACTGCCTAAAAAAGGCACAATAAGGGTGGATAATGACTTTGCCAGTATCCAAAAGCCAAGACAAGACAGGTGCAGACCATCTCTGGCAAAGCAGAGTAGCCTGTCGACCCTATCTTTCCAGGCTGACAGATGTTGGATCCTCTTGGACTGTTACCAGAAGCTAAGCCAATTCTTAAAATCAATCATTGTTTGTTTGTATTGTGGCATCATCCTTGAAGAAGATAGAATGCTGCTTAAGGCCAGGCTTATACCTGACTGTGAAACATAATCTGAGAGATCAGTCATGCCTCTTCTCATATAGTCTAGTGAGGTACGTCTCAAGTCATTCACCCCCACATGGACTATGACAGAGTCATACTGGTACTTGTGGTTGAGTGAACTGAGTGTTTGAGTGACTTGACAGATCCTGGCTCCTGACAGGCAGCTAACCATAACCTGCTCCTTATCCAACCTGGTGAGGGGAACATCTGTGTGTCTCACAACTGAGTCACCTAAGACTAAAACATTAGGTTTTGTGATGTTACACTTTATGGACGTATTTGTTAGACACTGGTGTGTGTGTTATTATGCAGTAAAGTGACATTAAACATTTCACTTGTATACCTAACAACATAACCCTGAATGGTCTGAAAGTTTTAAATAAATTAAAATGAGCTGTGAAAGATGTGATCCATAATGAAAATCCCCTATAACACAACACTGATACTTTCTTCTCATGTAGCACAATGTTTTTCACCCATCTCTAATATGTGGTAGAAACACTATTCTTGATCAGAGTTTTTCAGTGAACACTGAATTCATTAAAACCAGATATTCATAGATGAGTGCACAATACATGTTGTCAATATATGAATTAAAGGTCATTGAAAAAAGTTTTCCTAAGGCATTAAGTGTTGGCCAAAGACTGCAGAGCAAACAAATGGTAGATGGACCAAACTGTTTAAAGGACTTGGCCTCCAATGTTTACTGCTGATATGGGGATGATACATGAGGAGATACAGACTAAATAATAAATGCTACACAGATGGATTTAAACAACCACTTGAGGAGCAAGATGATAGAACAAATGTGACAACTTCCCATGATTCAGCCCTTGGTGAGATAGATGACAATCAAAACTGTACCCCAGAATAGATGTCAGACCAGACCTTTATCTAGAGAAGTATGGATAACTGAATTCCTTCTGTAACACTGAGTGGTCAAGATAAAGGCACCACATCGTTATTAACTCAAGACTTATGTCACTTGTTCAGGCCAAATGTGGCCACAAAGATGCTATCTTAAGCACCTGAAGAGGCTTTCCTGAAAGGCTCATTTTATGAAGAGAGGGGAATACATGCATGAATGCGGCAAAGGTTCCAAGTGTCATGCCTACCCTCCTCTTCTGACTGGGGAAGAAGATCAAGATGGCACTTCTTCAGGTCAGTGTAGTGGTGCCTGTACTGCTCACCTAAGTGGGTAATGCCTGTTACAGCAGTCACCATCCTGTGAAGGTAGTGCCAGGTATCCAGCTTATACTGGGGAACCTCATAAGATGCCTCCAGCAGTAATTCATGGTTGGTGGTCTCAATACACTAAATACAGAAATAGTTTTGGTTCTTTGTAGTTCCATCTGAGAGCCCTGCCATACACATTGCCCTAAGAAACCATGGCCTCTTCATAGGTCACAATCTGGAGGATTATGGTAGCACATTCATGTGGTTGCATATTGCATTCTGCAGGCTGATGTCCACCAATGGGCACCAAGGCAGCATGAATATGTGCAACGTGTTTACCTCACAGACACAAGGTACACGGTTTGATTCTCAACTTTGAGGGATACATGGCTAGGCTTATAAAGGCCCGGGTGTCATTAGCCTAGTATACATCCATGAATGTATGAACCTATGAACACAAGTGGATTGTGTAATTGAGTACTAAGGTAGTGTTTAGGGTGTGAAAGACACAATTATGTATGTGTATGTAGCCCGTGCAAGGCACATCTCACTCCATTTTTGCTCTACAGACTGCAACATGTGATTTATGCACCCATTTCCCTGCAGGGTCCATGTTTCATTAACAACCACACCTGCGGACACATTGTCAGGTAGGAGCCTCACAGCAAAGCCTTACTCTAATGCATGTAAAACATGTAATTCAAAGATAGATACCTTTGATTGGCTCATTAGCATAATTTCCACTTTAACAGACTCAAAACTGGATGATAACTACAGCTGTGGCCATCACAGTGCTTGATATATTGGAAGCAAAGAAATAGGAGAATGAAAACCAGACATAGTGGATAACCAGATCTTCAACTGCTAAGGTAAGTAACCAGGAGTCAACCAGTGGGATATGTGGATAAACATACACTGCTGTTTTACTGTTATTGTAGTTGCTGTAGTAAGAGTTGGTCAACATATGACTGCTGAGAGGGCCCAGGGGCCACAGGAGGTCACTGCTATGCTTTGGAGTTCACTGTTACAGTGCTTTATTGCTAACAACATTATGCATGTTTGATGGAACAAGTCATAAAAGGGGAAGAGAATGCTGCCCAAAATGTGTCTATAGGTTTTCTGGGTAGAGAATTACTTTTCATCAGTGACTGTCTGTTGTTGCTTATGGCAGGGAAATGCATCTCCTGCTTCTCACTTGTTGCTTAGGGTGGGAATATGTTTTTCAACACGTGTCTCTCTGTTGTTAATTGGAGTGTGAAACTTGTTATCAAGCTGCGTTTCTCTGTTGTCGAGTCTGTGATCAGGGAAATGTCTTTTTAAATTGTGCTTCACTGTTGTTGGATGGTGGGGGTGAAATACTTTACAAATGTGTCTTTCTGTTGTTTGTTTGTTAGGATAGGGAATTGTTTTGGAAATGTAAATGTGTCTGTCATTGTTGGCTGGGTGGTGTTTGCTTTCAAAATGTGCCTCTTTGTTGTCTGGTAGGGAGGACACCCCAAAGGCAGTTGTATGGACTGAAGTCTATTAAATATGCTGCACTCTGTGTTGGACCAGGAGTGATATTTTACTTACATGTACCTGTACCACTTTACCTTCAGCCCAGTGCACTGGTTGTAAGTGACAAACTTAGTAATAGTTTGTAGTGTGTTACATGAACTGAACACCTATAAAGGCCAGGGAGTACACACACCACTAGACTTTGCCATGCTGCTTCAATACATGTGTTTTGTTTGAAATAGTTCGACTTTGGGAGGGTGGGGAACATTGCAAAGCAGAAAGATGCAGAGGTAGCACATGTTGTAGACTACAGCCAATTGGAAGAGATGGAGTACAGGTAAACACAGCTACAGTCATTCATGTGTGGAGGATACTGTATATATGATTCTTAGCGGCCATGCTACATGGCTGACATTTACAGATACAGTGGCATTCACATAGTCATAGCACATTTCACAGGTACATGCTGCACAGTGTGGTTGTGAAGTGGTAGATGCACACGTGCAAGTGGCTACAGACAACCATGCCATGTAGGTGTTACACATTGTCCCAGAGGTAATCTGCTGACAACTGGCATGTGCTGTTCCATTGTTCTGGACTTCCACCAGTAGAACCTGTGAAAGCATAAATAGATACATGTGGCAATGCTGAACTAAATGTCTAGTCAGCCCCTTGTGTCAGGCATTCTGATAAATGGCTTGATCTTTAAGTACCGTATGTGCACCTATATACTTTGTAGTGCAGACTGCTGCTGTTGCAGACCAGACATACATGGATGACAGATATTTATTTATTTATTTTACATTTGTTGACTGGGATTGTCCGACTGAGCTGAAGAGCCCCTTTTTCAGCAGAGGCCCAGGGAGGAAAGCTCCAACATATTATACAATTTTCATTATAAATTAGCATTATACAGAAGCCTCTTGCTAGGTAAGTCCTACTCACATGTAGTGTGCTATACATTATGGCAGTGCTAAAGCCAATACTAACATGGTCCATCCCCTACAAACACTTATACAGTCATCACAAGCCCTGCTCTCTTTTTCAGGCCACCATTGGGTATAAAAGTCTGCTAACCATCCCAAGACAGGATCACAAGAAACTCCTTCACCTCTGTGTTGGTGGCCCACCTCATGTGGTGGGCATGTCCTTGGCAATATCTCATGCTTTTTTTCTTGGCATGCAATATCATACTGGTTGCTTGCCACCAAACCTGATTTACAGTCCTGTTATGGCCACCTACAGCTCTGATGTCCTTTACCACTCCCTGACATGAGCTCCTTCAAAAGTATTAAAGGTTTGTATGTGTTTTTTTCTGTCCAGGATGCACATGCCATATAAGTGGAGAAGCTGCAGTAACACCTGAGTGTTATGGGTGTTCAGCTTTTACAGTTGTTGTCTTTCTTTTGAGAACATGATGCGTACATGTGTGGCTACACATGTTGCTCAGTGTGTGTGTGTGTGTGTGTGTGTGTGTGTGTGTGTGTGTGTGTGTGTGTGTGTGTGTGTGTGTGTGTGAGGATGTCTTATGTGACTGTATGCCACCTCTCACCTCCATATGGTGCCCACTTACCTGTACCCTGTTGTGCTATGACATTCCCACAGAAACTAAACTCTTGCTTTGGGCATATTATCATGACACCCATTCCCATTCCTCCTTAAGCATATTGAAACTATATAGCACACTGCACACCCTTCCCCCCTGCAATGTGTTACCATGCATCACCCAATGATCAGGGGCCATCATGCCCTACACAGTATGTCCTGCCGTATATACACATTGCCACTGATATGCATCCCCACCTACAGCTGTACATGACTATGTCATGGCATTGTTATGATCTCACACCCACATACACCAACACCTCTATGTCCCTGATGCTACCATCCACCAATGGTGTGCAGTACAGTGCATGGTTTTATTATCAGATGTTTTGTCTTCTGAAAGTGTGCTATTTTAAAAGTCCAGCATATTAATGTAGTAATCAAGTGACTTCGCTGTTACTTGTATTACTAGGGTCTCTCACAATATGGCAACACAGCTTTCTATCATGCTAATTCAGGCTTCTTAGCATAGAGGTTATGTTAATGTGGAATTTTAAAATAGCTGTCTCTGACTTGCTACCTTAATACCCTGTGCTATCAACATTAAACATCACTAGCACACTCATACATCCCTGTCCCTGATTTATGTATAATATGTTCATGCACAGAATTTTTGAAGTTCATAGAACTACATGCCTTTGTTACAGAGCCTTTTTAAACTACCACATTGCTACGATGTGATCCATATCAGGTAATGTCTAAACTTACATCTGCACACACAGGGCTACCATTTTGCTCTATGACCAGACCAGTCTGAGTAACCATGGCTGCTTCAGGTGCTGAGAAAAGCAGGGCTCCTGCATGGTGTCTGAAAGATACTAAGATTTTCTTGTTTTTCCTCCATAAGAACATTCTGGAGCACTTGTTGAGCCAATCTGATGCCTCTTTGCACAAGGTTGTTGCCTGGCATGATCTTGACAGAATGGTGAGTGATGCCCCTGGAATCACCAATTCTGGTGAACAGTGCAGACATCAGTATAGTGACTTGCAGTGAAATCACACTGGCCTGCCTAGCTAGTGGGAAGCAGATGCTAGGAATATATAGCCTGCACATGATGTCAGCCACATAGATGACTCTGTTCCCTGACCTGTTCCCCATCCATGTGTTCCTCACCTTGTACGTTCCTCACCATACCTTGTTTTATGTCCAGTCTTTCACCAATTGTTCACCCTCTATTGTTCTGCATCTGACTGCTGTCCCCACTTTTTGTGTCAATACCATCACTGTATGTGTGTCTGCATTTTACATTTCTTGTATACCCCTAGAACCCCTGGAACCTACCCTTTTCATTTGTTCCTCTCATAACCATTCCCCACTACCTTCCCCACTTATCCTTCCTTTTAGTATATAAGGCATGAGAGCCTTTCTCCCCAAATGCCTTTCTTTCCGTTCACCAGTCATTCTTTATAGTCACCCCATCTGTGTTTCCTCTATTTGCTATTTCAACTTTTCTAACTTTCCTTTTGCTTCCCTTTCTTCTTCAGTTGTATGATGACTTGGGCTGGTACTTTGCTGCACTGGTGTTCCTTGAATCCTCCACTAATCCTGGCTAATACCAATTGCCCCCATAGTGCGACTCCAGTAATTTACTATGCACTCCTTTTCTCCAGCAGCCAATGCTGTGCAAGGCATTATTCATATCTAAGCAGTTATAGGATGCTTGAAATTTAGAGCTGCACAACTGCAAAGTACCTGTCTATTAATCCCAGACACGGTCTGCATAAAAGTTATATGTAACTTAACTGTATTGTCAACAATTAATTCATAGCAACAATATATTGCATTTTCTTCCTCATTGATTACATTATGTTTGTCAAGTAAATGTTAGAATGTACAATTACGTAGTTTTTAAATCTATAGTTAGTTTATATAAAGAGTGAAAGAAAGGGAAAGGATGACAGGTGGGTAGTTCTGTAGCCAAGGGAAGGAAAAGTGAATGGCAGCAAAAGAGAGTATAGTGAAAAGTGTACGTTAGTTATGTTTAGTTCTAGTATTTCAAGTTCAGTTGATGGGAACACATTTATACAGTAGCAGAGGACTGCCACTCGGGTTGCTGCCATTGACATTAGGTGAAAATGGCTGCTGTTTTAAAGAAAATGACCCTAACAGCCGCTGTAAGAAGAGTCATCATGCTGGGAAAATGATTAAATGATCAGATGACAAACATTAGATACAGAAAAAGGTTAGTGTGCATGTTGTAGCCTAGGCAGCCTTGATAGCATGTTAGAGTCAGAACCTATAAGCAATACAGAACTTGGTCTTAAGAAATACAAAGCTTTGAGAGAGAGAGAGAGAGAGGGGGCAATACCATAACCATACACTGTAAACTATTGATTATTCCTGAGATGTCAGGAGTAAACTTGATAATGTAACTCATTACGGAAACTATTGTTTCAGTTACTAATCATAGGAAACTATTTTTACAGAAGTTAAAAAAGCAAATATTCTGTTTGGTAAATTCCTCCCTAAAAGTGTAATTAAAGTGCCAGTGACACATAAAGTTAAAGACAAATACCAGAACTGCACGCATAGATCCAGTTTTTGTCAGGGAGTGGAAATGGAGACAAGGAGGACATTTGTTAAGTATTCTGGCTTTGGGATTAGCCTCACAAGGTGGTGTCCATAAGCCCTTAAAAAGAAATGGACACAACCATCATAATAGTAAGGTTCTAAGCAAGCAAAAATACAGTGCATTGTATAACAACATCAAATTGAAGTCTGTGGCATAATCATTTCCTGTTTGTGGTATATTCCAATAAAGAATGAAAATAGCATCTCAACAGGCAAAAAGGCGGGAAAAGTCACAGAGCATGTGGAAACAGAGGTTGGATGCATGAATGTGGAGACTATCAAAATCCAGCAGGCCACACAACAGTTCTGCAAGGTGAGTTTTATGCAGAGCTTTATGGAGGTTGTGTGTGATCCTTCAGAATGATTAAAAAGATGACAAAGTCTGAGGTCTGAGTTTTATGTTATAAAAGTGGTGCAATTCATTGCCAAAAAATCCAGATAATGTTCATGATTCCATGAAACCTGCTACAGGTCTACTAGCAAAAACAACGTCTGAACACATAAACACGTCAAGTTCAACATATGAGCAGAACAGTAAAGAAATGTCACACAGCTATCACTGATAAGGTCATAGTCTGATTTTATGCCCTCATATGACAAAGTCTCTCAAATTCAATTGCTACATCCTTTTCACAAGAAACTCTGAGATTCATCCTTGTCCTAAGGATTCAGAGATATGCAGGTAACCTGAGTACTGACTACAAATGGGTAGATTAACTTAACTAGACATATTCTCACTTAAACTCTCTTCACTTCTTCCTCCCTCCATAAACAATTAAAGCCCTCTTCTCTCTCCTCCTATACCTTCACTGCTTCACAGACATCCTCCTTTCTCCTTATCCTTACAGCATTCTCCTTTTTTTCAATATGCATTTCTTAAGTCACCACTCTTTTACACCCCTTGCTTTCTCCTTGTCTTCTTAATTCCTCTCTACTACATCAGCTCATTCTCCTTCACTGCTCATGTAATATTACCTACAAAAATAACCTCCTTACAACCCCACCTTCACCTACAATGGAGATATACAGAGCTGAATATATTTTTCTGGCACTTCAGAGTTGTGTACTGGTAATTGTTGTTTGACTAATTTTATATCATTGCTGGCTGACTTCAGAGTTGCACACTGTTATTTTTGCTTCACTGTATAGTTTTTCAGATCTCTGCTGAAGGTGTTGGTTTTTCCACACCCACCCTCCCTATTCCTGTGTTGTTGTTTAAATTTGGAGTTTTTTTCAGTTGCCCACCCCCACTGTAGATTTGATCTGGGACACTCCCACCAGTCCCATCTCTTTACCTCATTCTATCTAATAGACTCCTTCTGCATTGTTTTTAGTCATTTTTAATTTAATTGCATTTTTTAAACTGTTTGGTCTAACATTGCTACATACTCAAGTGTGCTAGCTTGCACTGCATTTGAATTGTTTTGACTGCTGGTTTAGCTACTTTTCTGTATATATAAAAAAAAAATTAATTCCTTTCCTGTAACTAGTGTAGTCCAGTTTCAGATTTGCTGTATCCAGGACTGTATGTAAGCTTCTGAGCCCTAGGGTTGCCACCTTTTCAAATGCCCAAAGTGGGACATTTTTGGTACAAATGGCAGATTTTGCAGGCCAAAACATACCCACGGCCAGTACAAAGGACAGAACTCCACTTTTTTGCCTAAATAAAAGCCTATTCTTGTAGCATTTTAGTTGTTTATTCTGTTTCGTATAACATTTAGGTGTTTCAGATAACAGAATAACTGTTTTATGCAACTATTACATAAAATATAGGAAATCATTTTGTCCTAAAATCTCAGGACATTTACCACTTTTACAATTTTTTTCGTGACACAACTGCCCAAAGAGGGACTGTCCCTCGCAAAGTGGGACAGGTAGTAACCCTACTGAGCCCCCCCAAGCATTCTGTGTTGGAGGGAAGCCTTCTAGCTTATCACTGGGAGTGGTAAGCACTAGGTAACCTATCTACCACATAAGGAGTGGTTCTGGCCCAGAAATTGTAGTTATTGGCCGTTTGGGCAGTTTTTCCATCTCTCTCAGCTTTCTGATTAAAAAGCCCGCATTTGCACTTGTTTCCCCCCTTTCCTGTAACTAGATACATATTTTTAGTTTTAGCACTTGAATTTGCTTATTCATGATCAGCACTTGTTCAGAACTTGTAAGCACTAAATAATCTACTAATTACTACAGCACTCAACCTTCCTCATTACCTAGAGGAAAACAGTTTTGGTACTTACTTTCCTCACTTGCTTAGAGAAAAACAGCTCTTGTACTCACTTTCCTCACTTATCTAGAGGAAAATAGTTTTTTATTCAGGCATGTCCAAGGGTCAGCTCCCAGTGTTCTCTCCTGTCTATCTGATGAATCTGGGCATCTTGGGGCAATGTAGAAATTGCCTCATGTACACAGACAGCCCTCTCCTCCTACCACCCAACACTACAACCTGTGAGAGATGCACTTATCTAGTAAAACTGGAGGTAAAGCTTTCTCCAATCAAGACTGAACTTGACAGTCAAGAGGAGAAGGTAAACACTTGCACCACACCACACTCATCACATAGTCTCACTAAATCTACACCACCAAAATCCACACATAGGAACACAAAAACATTCACGGAGGCTCTCAATAATAATCTGCTCAAGCAACAGAGACCTCCAAAGCAGAAATGCAAGAAACGTCCACCCCCCAACACAACCCAAATGACACATAGCCCGCAGACTCAGTGTGCCACTCAACCACAGCCAATAAGGCAAAACAACGTACCTAACACATTAGTCATAGGCGACTCTATAGTCAGGCACACTGATATCCCACTTACCAGGCTAAACAAGGAGAAGGTTACTGTCAGCTGCCTGTCAGGTGCCAGGATCCACCACATAACCCACGCACTCAGGTCACTCCACAACAAGTACAAATGACTCTGTCATTGTCCATGTTGGTGTGAACGACCTGAGACTTACCTCCCTGGACTACATGAAAAGAGACATGGAAGAGCTCTCCGATCTTGTAGCCCAGGCAGGTATGACCCAAGCCCTGAGTAGCATTCTGCCATCACCCAGAATGATGCCGCAGTACAAGGACAAAATGATTGACTTCAACAATTGGCTAAGCTTCTGGTGCCATTCTAAAGGGATCCAGTATCTGTCTGCCTGCAATGACATGGTCGACAGACCACGATGCTTTGCCAGAGATGGCCTGCACCTGTCACTCCTGGGATTCCAGATACTGGTTAAGGTTCTTGCCGCCCCTATAGTGCCGTTTTTAGTCAAGGTTCAAATGACAAATTCACCACCGTAACAGGAACAGGCAAGCAAGAACTGAGGGTGATGCTACTCAATGCTAGAAGTCTAAATCTCAAAATGCACTCACTCGAGGCACTCCTTAAAATGGAGAACATCGATATCTGTGCAGTGACTGAGAAGTGGTTCAAGGCTCCAGAGAGCACCTCTGCACTACCAGGCTATAACTCATACCACACTTTTTGGCCATGTAACCTGGACCAGAACACCAAAGGCGGAGGTGTGTCCATATTCATTAAGGATATCCACACCTCCAGGCTAGTTGCTCAGCATAATGCAGCCGAGGTTATCCAAGTGCAACTAACTCTGGGCAAAACTGCAATCCAAATTGTAGCTTACTACAGATCACCCACCATGCCCCAGGATTCCCACTCCTCTTTTCTTGATGTATTGGAAAATATTAGGGTTCAACCATACACCCTAATAATGGGCGATTTCAACTACCCCACTATTAACTGGGAAAACTACTCATGTACCAACTCCTTTGCTCAACGCTTTTTGGAATTCATAAACTCCAATGCCCTGGATCAACTTATCCACACCCCCACCAAGGGCAACAATATCCTGGATCTAGTCATTACCAATATGAGTGACCAGTGTTCCACACCTGAAGTCAACGCCTCATTGGTCCACTCCAACCATAAGCTAATTACCCTAGCTATCCACATCCTGCCTCCACACCCCATTAAGGAAACCATGGTAAAAAATTTCTCCAAAGCCAACTTCATGCTTCTTAACACAGAAGTGGTGAACTTCATGACACCCATGCAGATGGACAATACAGTTACGACTACTGAATCCTACACAAATGCACTTTATAAGCACTTACATGAGTGCATGGATCGTGCTATCCCAAACAGAACCAAGATGTTATCCTCCAAAAAAAGGAAGCCAATCTGGTGGTCCCCTGCCATAAACAAACTGTACAACAGAAGGAAGAAACTCTTGCAAAAGAGAGTAAAATCCCACGAGTGGAGGAGCTCCCTGGTCAGCCTCAGTAAGAAGCTGTGATCCCTGATAAAATCCTCCAAAGCTAGTTACGAAAACAAAATTGCCACTGATTCTAAAGACAACCACAAAGCATTCTATAGCTATGTCAAGAATCTCAATGGCAACACTCAGATCTGCTTTGAGTTACAGCACAATGGCACTAAATATACAGGCCCAGCTGATATTGCCAACATCCTGGCAGATAGGTTCAGTTCTAACTTTACCCCCCTCTCACCCCCTAAAGAGCCCATCTCTATACCGGAAGAATGCAAAGTTCCTGTAATCACGGCTGCACAGGTAAAAACCACACTCTCCAAAGCCAAGAACACAGCATCCATGGGACCAGACAACATCCCAGGCTGCGTTCTACATGAACTACAGAACAAAGTGGCACCCCACCTAAGTACCATGTTCAATCATAGCCTCACCTCAGGCTTTGTGACTGCTGAATGGTGCACAGCAATGGTTATCCCACTCCACAAGGGGGGAGCCACCACGGACCCCGGGAACTACCGCCCCATTAACCTGATCAGCCTGGTCTGCAAGGCTATGGAACATATCATCATGGAACTTATAAACAAAGATATTGGTAATCTCCAAACTCTGGATCCCACCCAGTTTGGGTTTGTAAAAGGCAGATCATGTCTCCTAAACCTGATAGACTTCTTTGAAGCAATCACCAAAGCTGTAGACAAGGGTAAGGTGGTTCACACAGCCTATCTAGATCTTGCCAAGGCTTTTGACACCATCTCCCACTCTGGAATTATAGATAAACTCACTAAACTAGGTATAAATCCCTATGTCACAACATGGGTTGCCAACTGGCTCACTGACAGAACCCACACTGTGAAAGTAGCAGACTCCAAATCTGACTTTAGACCAGTGACAAGTGGAGTATCACAGGGTTCAGTCCTGGGTCCTCTCCTGTTTGGTATCTACTTCTCTGAAGTACAGGCTAACACAGAAGGTCTTTGGCTAATGAAGTTTGCAGATGACTGCAAACTAGGAGCCATAATAAAAACTCCTAATGATGTGGACATCCTACAAAAGAGCCTCACTGAGACAGATGCCTGGTGTCAAAGCCATGGCCTCAAGCTCAATGCCAAAAAGTGCATTGTCATCCCCTTTGATAAAAACTCTGTACCCATGAACTACAACATAGGCGGTAGTATACTTAACACTGAAAGTGTGGTAAGAGACCTTGGGACACAGGTGGACAGTTGTCTCTCCTTTGATGATCACATCACCACAGTAGTCAGGAAATCCTTCTACATGGCACACCTCATCACAAAAGGTTTCTCATCCAGAAAAAAAGAGGTCATTGTTCCCCTCTACTCATCACTCATTGGACCCATTATAGAGTACAATGCCCCTTTTGGTATGTACCTCACAAGACATCTAAAACAACTGGAAAGGCCACAGAAATACCTCACAAAGAAGATTACTGGCCTCAAACAGATGCCCTACGCAGACCGTCTCAAAAAACTCTAGCTTTACTCGTTGCATATCGCCTATTCAGAAGTGATCTCTGCCTAACATACAAAGCTATGTCAAACCCAGAGCTGTTGGACATGCTCCACTTAAAGAAATCCCAATCCCTCCGAGCTACACACTCTAGGGACCTAAATCTTGTCACCACATTAAACAGAACATGCCGGAGGGATAAATTCCTGTCCTAGAGACTTCCCATACTCTGGAATAAACTACCTATCTATATCAAACAAAGCTCCTCATTAGCACTCTTCAAGAAAAATCTTGATGATTGGATGGGAAATAGGAAATTCACCCCGGGGATCACCTTTGTGGCTCTGCTCGACAGTGGCACAGGAAAATAATTTTCTTGGGTGGCAAAAGCCAGGGTACCTTTTTGGCTCGGCTTGTATAGGCCCCAGGGCCGATAGCCTAGTACTTACCTATGAACCTATGAACCTATGAACAATCCTTCTCACATTTCTACTCAATCTCTTTCTCACTTATACAGCCCAACACACTTCACCTATTCCACCTTAAAATCTTGTCCTCTACAATTAAGATACTGTCTCTTAAACTACTCCTGGATTTTCAAAAACTCACATTATTTAAACTCAAATGGCTAAATGATACCTCCTTCAACAATCTAGCCCTTGCTGGAGATAACCACCCCAACCCTGGTCCTAGTCCCACACCTACCCCCTACCTCCTTCCTCCTCCCATAGCACCCTAAAAATCTTTACCATGAATGCCCAGAGTCTTAACAACAAAGCTCGTCACCTTCAAGCTTGGCTATGCCACAACCAACCAGACATCTTAGCAATCTCTGAAACTTGGCTCAAACTCCATATCTCAGATGCTGAGATCTTACTCCCAGGATTCAATATTCTCAGAAATTACCGACCAAATAAGGAAAGGGGTGGCTCTGCCTTAGTATACTCCAACCTCCTCACCTTAATACCCCTCCAAACTCCAATTCCACATTTCTAGAACACATAATTGACTGCTGGACTACTAAAAATGAATAAACACAAGAATATCTGCATAATAGCCCTTTATATCTCTCCTGGTAACAATATCTCTATTCCTGAGGATATTCTCCTATGGGCCTCTACTGAAATTAAGTATGAAACTTATATTTTAGGAGATGTAAATATTGACTGGAACAAAATTAATAGCACCTCTCTCTCCCTATCCATCAACCTCTATAACTTCTCTCAGATAATTCACTCAGTCACCCGATCTAACAAAGTAAATCTACCTGGTTCCACTTTAGACTGGATCTTAGTCTCTGATCCTAATAAAATAACCAACTCTGGCACAACTCCTGATTCCATCAGCGATCATTTCCCAGCTTACATTCATCGCTCAACGACCTCTTCCCCTCACCAGCACCAATATATTTATACCTGTAACCTCAGTAATTTCAACCCCACATCATTCTCAAACATTCTCAAACAAATGAACTGGCAAATACTAAACTCCCTTCCTCTTGACAGTGCTATAGAACACTTCAACTCTGTCTTCCTAGACACTCTAAACTCCCTTGCCCCTCTTAGACACAAGAGGGTAAAAACTAATACAGCTCCTTGGCTATCCAAAGATACTAAGAAAATTATGCACCAAAGGGACAAACTTTGGAAGCTCTACCAAAAATATAAACTTCCCAATACCCTGCTCCAATACAATCAGCAACATAACCTAGCAAAACAGCTAATAACCAAGGACAAAATGTCCTACTACATCAAACTCCAGTCCAACAACAACAAAACCCCCAGGCAGTTATGGAAATCAATAAACTCACTGCTTAATCCAGGATCCAAAATTAATCCTTGTCCTGACCCAAGAAAATCGGATCTTGATCTAGCCTCTGATTTTAACTCATTCTTCTTAGAAACTATTTCTGACCTGACCAGGACCTTCCCCAACATTAACCCTCCAGCCCCTCTCTCTTCCTCATCCAAGCCTACTAATAACTCTCCCCCCTTGTTTGACTTCAAACCTGCCTCTACTAACTCCATAAAAAGACTTCTATCCAAACTTAAACCATGCTCTAATGCTCCTGTCAACATTCCCTCTGCCTTCCTAAAATGTGCTGCTGATACCTTAGCTCTCCCAATCAGTATTATAATCAACAGATCTATTAAGGAATCTTATGTCCCCAAACTCTGGCGCTCAGCCTATATTCTTCCCCTTCATAAAGGAGGCAAAAACATCAGCATCTCTAACTTCCGCCCTATCGCTCTGCTCTCTCCAATCTCTAAAATCCTTGAAAAGTGCATTCACCTTCAACTTATGCCTTACCTGGCCCAAAACAATCTTCTTACACCTACACAACATGGTTTCCGTCCATGTCATAGTACTATAACTGCTCTACTCTCTTTCTTAGAAACAGTCAATCTAGCCCGAGTCTCTGGGCATCTAATCACTACTGTTCTGCTCGATCTGTCCAAAGCATTCGACACTGTTTCACACAAACACCTTCTTTATCACCTCTCAAAGCTCCATCTCTCCCCAAACACTATATCCTGGTTCTCCAGTTACCTATCAGATAGAACTCAGGCAGTCAAATGGAAGCACTCTACCTCTTCCTTCTTACCTACCCCAACTGGCGTACCACAGGGATCTATCCTAGGGCCCATGCTTTTCAATATCTTCATAAACAACTTTCATGCTGCCATTCCTGATTCCAAAATTATTCAATATGCAGATGATTCTACCTTAGTCTGCTCTGTCTCTAACCTCTCAGAATTGCTGTCTAAAAAACAAACTGCCTTCTTAACCACCGAAAATTGGATGTGCCAAAACCACCTCTCTCTCAATGCAAACAAATCAAAAATTCTACTTTTCCCTCCCACAGAGTCATACTCCTACAACAAAAATGCCTTCAAAGTGCTAAGTCAATTCAGCCATAGAAGTGATTCCTTCCGCTAAACTACTTGGTATTACTATTGACGAACATCTCAAGTTCGATATCCATATTCAATAAAATATTAAGAAAACCCACCAAAAGCTAGGTATACTGTATAGGAACAATTGCTTCCTCTTTTATACTACTAGGAATACTCTAGCCACCACTTATCTACTGCCTTCCTTATTATATGGAGCCCCCCTGCTAACTAACCTATCCTCCAAACTAGAAAACTGCTATAATAAAATCTCAAAATTTGCTACCAAATCTAAACCTTCTACCCATCACTGCCTTACCCTAAGATCCCTAAAGTGGCTTGAACTCCCAAACTACTTAGACTTCCTCCAACTCACCACTGCACACAGACTTGTATATCACCCAAAGTGTCCAGCACTAACTAATATCCTCCCCCATTACACCCCCAATAGAACTCTCAGATCCGAGCATCAAAACCTAATTGCTATCCCCAAATCCAAAAGTACAGCAGGCCAACTTCTCCTCGCTGTCTCTCTAGGCAAAAAATGGAATTCCCTTCCTCCCTCTCTAAGAACCATCCCAAACTTAGAAAATTTCAAAACTCAACTTACCAAACACCTGGCCACAAAATGGAAATGCAATTGCCACCATCCAACCTAATCTTCCTTAGTCCATTCCCCTGGGGGGTTTTCCCACTCTGGTTCCTAAACCCTCAACAACTCTCCTTCAGCTATGCTCCTGTGGGTTTTCCCCCTCAGGTTCCTAAGACCTCAATAAGTCTCCTTCTGCTATGCTCCCACGAGCATTTTCTAAGCGCTCCCTTCTCCATTAGCTATCAATAACTATGAATACAATAACAATTGCTATCGATAACCTCAATAACTCTCCTTCAGCTATGCTCCTGTGGGTTTTCCCCCTCAGGTTCCTAAGACCTCAATAACTCTCCTTCTGCTATGCTCCCACGAGCATTTTCTAAGCGCTCCCTTCTCCATTAGCTATCAATAACTATGAATACAATAACAATTGCTATTGATAACCTCAATAACTCTCCTTCAGCTATGCTCCTGTGGGTTTTCCTCCTCAGGTTCCTAAGACCTCAATAACTCTCCTTCTGCTATGCTCCCACGAGCATTTTCTAAGCGCTCCCTTCTCCATTAGCTATCAATAACTATGAATACAATAACAATTGCTATCGATAACCTCAATAACTCTCCTTCAGCTATGCTCCTGTGGGTTTTCCCCCTCAGGTTCCTAAGACCTCAATAACTCTCCTTCTGCTATGCTCCCACGAGCATTTTCTAAGCGCTCCCTTCTCCATTAGCTATCAACAACTATGAATACAATAACAATTGCTATTGATAACCTCAATAACTCTCCTTCAGCTATGCTCCCATGAGCATTTTCCAAGCTCTCCTTTCTCTATTAGCTGCTTATTTCTTGTGGTTCAACATTGTAAATATTGTATATAGCTTTCCATTACTAATTTCTTTTCTGAAATTGTGCATGTATAGTGTATCCTCATTTTACTTAAAAGTATGTACATAAAACATCTTCTCACCTAATATCTGAGTGTGCACACTAAAGAAAATGTATAAACAATAAGTCTACACTCAATACTTTTCTGCTTATTATGCGTATTTTCAATGTACTTACTTGTAACTGTTTCCATATTATGTAAGACTGACATCCGTGTATTTCTGTAAATTATCTGTATTATGTATCTTGGAGCTTTTCTCCCCGGGCCTCCATTGAAAATGGGTCACTCTGACCCAGTGGGCTTCCCCGGTAATCAAACTAGAAATAAATAAATAAATAAATAAATAAATAAATAAATAAATAAGTTCAGAGGTATATCCTGAATAGGAAGGATGATCATAAGTACAGATGTGGGGCTACAGTGTCGCTTGTCTGGTAAGGATAAAACAGACAAACAGTTGTGGGTTCAGTTCAAGCAGGTTTATTACACACACAAACACATCTGGATTGAGGCTTAGTAACTTAAACTTAAATAAACTTATAAACTAACTGACTACTACACTCATACATGTTAACACTCTGGCTGTTCTCTCAAAATGACACTGGCTCAGTGTGGTTACCATTGATGGGGCCAGTACAAAACACTTCGTTCTTTGCCAGCAAATCTACTGCATTAACCTTTTACTGACCACTGATACTCAATTTACATAGAAAGTAGTGTTGCAGCTTTCTATATGATCAACTTGTTTTTATTGAGTGACCTTTAATAACTGAATGAGGCTTGCTTGATTTACAAAACTTTTGAAAGTGGTTCCATTTTTTTACACTTGTGGCATTGCTGACCAAATGCTAAGCACTTCTCTCTTTTAGACTAATGATTGGCATCACAATTATGACAGTTAACAATAAGACTTGAATTGGGTTTTGTTAACTCACCCTTATACTGCATTGAGCATGTCTTGGAACTTGCTAGAAAGTTATGAGATTTCCCAGGGGAACACTTAGGGGCTGCAGCTGCCATGTGCTTAGGCCTGCTTCTGCTAGCCACGTGCTGCATGCTGTCTACACTTGCTCTAAAGACTGCTGCAACTATGCTCTTATCACTTATAAGCATAATTGTGTGCCTTTCTGTGAGCTCATGGATTTGGCAAATCTCTATACTTTGCTCAATGTTAAATCACTATCCTGAAGCAAAATCTTTCTCACTGCAGCACTGTTAACACCACACACAAGCCTGTCCTTTATTACCTCATCTTTCAAATCACCAAATCTGCACATTTACCTTTATTTCTCAAGTCAGTGATATAAGCTGCAAATGTTTCACCTTTCTTTTTGTCTCTTGTATAAAATAGGTGTCTCTCGAATGTAACATTTGTCTGGGGATTGCACATTTCTTTAAATTTACGTTTCAAACACTCAGGTTCCTCTCTTATTTTGGCTGGTACAACAATATGGTGGTTTCCCCTTTCTCCTGCATATGCTGCTGGTGCATTCACAAATGAACGCTCCCTTTCAATGGCTTCTGACCCCTCCCACTAAGTTAAGCAAAATAAATGCCCTTGTATGTGCATCTTTGTCAGAAAAAGCTGCTTGCATGAAAATATCATATTCCAGCTCAAATACTCTCCAATTCTCTGCAATATTATGATCAAACACAAGAAGACTAGGTCTGCGAAATGCTTCTGCCATATCAACAAACAGTAGTGAAGGTGCTTGAAATTATGTACGAACATACACACACATATAAATATATGCCAGAACTTTATGCCAGGATTTGTAATTATGCCCAGTAGCACAACAGATTCTTTGAAATAACTGCACTTTGCCAAACAAGTCTACGTAGTACAAGAACACTTTAAAATTGCTGTACTTTGTGAAACCACCCTTTATCAGTGAAATAAATACTTCAAAATCACTGTACTTTGAGAATAAACTGTACACAGCACAAGAAGCTCAGAATAAGAAACACTTCAAAATAAATGCACTTTACAAATGAACTGTATACAGCACAGTAACCTTTCAGAATGGCCGTACTTTGTAAAATAACTCTGTACAGTGTAAGAAACACTTTGAAATGGTGGCACTCTGAATAAATGTACACAGCACAAGAAACTTTTTGAAATGGGTGTACTTTGACTGCACTTTGCAAAATAACTGTACTTTGCACACAGCAAACCCTTTGAAATAATTGCACCGTAATAAAGCACACACTCTGCAAACACTGCACACTATGAGATACTTCGAACAACTCTAGTTATGCTTTGAATGGCTTTGGCAAATGCGAAATAGTAGTTTATGTCAAAACACAGCCTTTTACAAAAAACATGCACTCACCTTGCTTTTTAAGCTTATTTTGCCCTTTTATTGTACTCGTTATGCCCATTTAACCTCTTATGTTCATAGACCATAAGGGTTGGGAGGGTGGTTTAATTGCTAAGGTGTTTGCCTTACAAACACAAGGTGCAGAGTTTGAGTCTCACAAGGGATAATTGGCTAGGCTTAAAATGGCTCACAAGGGCAGTTAGCTTAATACTAACCTATGAACATTTAACCTCTTATCATGCTCATTATACTTTTCTTGTGCTCGTTTTACTTTAAACATGCTTGTTATGCAAATCGGAGGTAATTCTGAACCTCATATAAGTATTTCTGATATCTTTATCAAATATCATGGTTTTGAACACTTCGTTTAACTAATAATGCATTTTGTGCCGTTCATTTGATTAATAATGCATTTTGTGCCTTACGAATGCTCATTATTATTTTATTTGCAAAATAAATCATTTGTGCAAGTTTTGGTTACCTGAAGTTTATTTCTGGCCCTTTTTCATTGTTTGAGCACTGTATCACCCAACCTGCTGAATGTACCATCACAGTCAACTCTGCACCTCATGGCTTGAAGAAGTTGCACTCTCAATCCTGGTTCTGACACAATGTCGTCTGGTCAGGATAAAACAGACAAACAGTTGTGGGTTCAGTTCAAGCAGCTTTATTATATACAAACACAGCTGGATTGAGGCTTAGTAACTTAAGCTTAAATAAACTTATAAACAGACTGACTACTACAGTCATACGTGTTAACACAGTGGCTGTTCTCTCAAAATGGCACTGCTGCCTGCACGTGCTCACTATTTATATGTATGTGCGTACACTTGGAAATGCTTCTTAAGGTTACAACACACGCTCTGTTCTACATACAGCATCATGGGTTCATTAGTATTTAGTAGGCTAATGATCACAAGGGTCTTTTTAAGCCTAACCAGGCATCCTAAATCTCTGACAAGTTCTGATATCCTTGATAAGAGTAAGCAGGGACTTGGGAGATGAAACATTTACAAGCAGGGGTCTGGGAGATGAACCATTGCAGGCTGCCTGTGTCCATTAAAGACATAGGTGCCAAACCAGGGATGAATTTCCTGTTACCCATCCAATTGTCCAAGTTACACTTAAATTGGGTTAGGGAGGAATTCTGCTTCACATGGATGGGGAGCCTGTTCCAAAGAAGGAGTAGTCTCTGGGATACATACCTGTCTCTCCAGCAGGTCCAATTTATATCACAGACAAGGTTACGTTTTTAGAATGGCTAATTCTGGTGCTGTTTGTTTTGCAGATATGCAGGAGGTCCTTCAGGGTGGGGTCTGACAATGCCTTGTATGCCAGGTATAGACTTTCCCTCAATAGCCAGTAGAAGAGAGAATACAGGAATAAGCCCTTGAGGTGGTCAACTGAGGACATGGTACTTATGCCGTGTAATCTTTTAGTGAGGAACCTCTGTGGATGTTCCAATTGTTGGATATGTTTGGGTAGGTACATACCAAAGGGGGCATTGTACTCAATGATAAGTCTGAAAAATGCCAAATACAGTGGAACAATGACTTCTCTGGACCTAGATGCCATACCTTTATTTATAACTTGCAAAGCATATAATGATTTCCATGCTACTGTAGACATGTGATGATCAAAGGCTAGATTGCTGTGTATGTGTGTCTTCAAGTCCCTGACTACTGGCTCATCTCTTAGGGGTGTGTTGTTAGTATGATAGTTACCATGGTGGATGCCTTCCCAAAGGATACTATTATGCATTTCCTGGGATTTACTTTTAGTCCATGACTCTGACACCAGTTATTTATCTGTCATCCCTTTCTGAAGAACATTTGTGTCGGTGGGAAATTCTATGACTATTCCTAATTTGCAGTCATCTTCAAATGTTGTCAACCAAAGGCCATTGACATTGGCCTTCCTTGAAGTCAAGGCCATTGACATTGGCCTTGACTTCAGGGAAGTAAATGCCAAAAAGGAAAGTGTGGGACTCCACTTTGTGACTGGCCTCCTTGCAGAGGTGGACTGCCTAATTCTAACTTTCTGGGTCTGGTCTGTGAGCCAGCTGGCTATCCACAAGGTGACATACGGGTTTCTACCTAACCTCTTGAGTTTGTAAACAACTCTCAAGTGAGGTATTGTGTCAAATGCCTTGGCCAGGTCAAAGTAGGCAGTGTGAACTATTTTACATCAAAAATATAAAAAAAATAATATAGTACTTAAAAAAGAAATAGGTAAGTACAACACAACAGTTTTACCAAGAGCCCATTCTCTAAGCACAATAATGCCCTCCAGAGTGTGTGTTAATGTGCAATTAGCACCCTTCCAGGGGTGTAGATAACTGATGCCATACTCTGTCAGGCATTATTGCTTGCTTATTATGCACACCTGCGATGGCCAGTCCCTGGAAAATTGTCTTACATGAAAGTGGTCCATGGTGCAAAAAAGGTTGGAGACCACTGCTACAGAAAATAAATGAGCGCTAATGAAAAAAATATTATTCTATCAACTTTTTAAGTTAATATGAGCAAAACTTAAAAATCTGTGTCTGATTCTGGGTCTTTGTCTCCTCATTATTTTTGGCTTTGTCCAGAATTCTTGCCCTTAGATGCTGAGAGGTACTTGCCTGTCACTGTGTATTTAGTTAACTCATTGTTTAGAATCTCAGTAAACTGAGAATACACCCCAAACCAAGACTCAGTGGAAGTGCTACATAACTCATCCCTTCTCAGATCCTAAAGAACCTTTTTCATTTCCAAAATGACCAAAGTACTGATTAGTTGCTGCCTTCATTTGATGATGCCTTCTCTCATGGTTCCCTATTACATGATCAAAACCTTAGGTTATCGAACACCTAAAGGTCGATCACTAAATGTCGAGGTTTGAAAATTGCGATTGTCTGTTTCCACACAGGGAAATGAGTTATTTGGCTATTACACAGATTTTGTTCTTTCTCCGCTGCAGAGCGGTCTTGGAGTTAGTATATTTAGTTAGGGGTGTGTGGGTGGTGAAGCCCCCTACTTCATTTCTGTTTAAAACTTTTTTTTTTTGGCCAACGGCATTGTAGAAATGTCCATTTTCGATGTTAAGGGTTTGATATTTCATGATTGACCTTTAGGTGTTCAATAACCTAAGGTTTCAATCACATAATATAGACCCTTCTCTCATTACTAATACTGCTTTGAAATTCTGTAGCACAAACGCTGATGCCCATTTGCTAAATTAAACAGGTGCATATTGAAAACAGACGTAACATGAGCAACAGTAAATTTCTCTTTCTTTGTAGCTCACAGTTCTTGAAAATGCACTAAACTCACATTCCTGCAAAATGCACCCCTGTAGGTTTGAAGATCATTTTTCCATTAAGCAGTGAAACAAAATTTATGAACCAATAAACTGTGATGACTAGTTTAGCTGGTAGTTTGTGAAGGGAATTAAGGCTGTTGTCTTCTGTATTTATGGTACAGGGTTTGAGCCTGAGCAAGCTAATTAACTACGGCATTTTGCACAGAAACACACACACACACACACACACACACACACACACACACACACACACACACACACACACACACACACACACACTCCCCTCTCTGAGTACCTGTAATGCTTATATCGAAAGGAAAGCAGTCCATGTTTGTTCTACGAAGAAAGCATCCCCATTTTGAATCTCACTTGTACCTGTAGTAGGTTCCAGAGTCATATCGTGTGGGCTGCTGTAGCAGAGCCACAAAGTCCCAATATGCATTTTAATCACCTTGTATGTAAGACAGCAGTCCCCAACCTCCGGGCCAAGGACCGGTACTGGGCCATGGATCATTTGGTACTGGGCCACACACAAAGAATAAAAAACATTTTTTGTTGGGAGCCCGACTGTTCAGAAAAAAGTGTATGCATGTGTATGAGTGTGTTTATGCTTCTGTCTGCATGTGTGAGTGAATGCATGCATGAAAGCAGAATGTATGTGTGTGTGTAAAAGCAGAAGAGGCTGTGTATGTGTGCATGAGAAAGAGTGAACAATGAGATCGATCAAGCTATTATTTTACACTCGCTAAACAGTGCTTTTACTGTTTAGCGAGTGTAAAAAAAAATAAAACCAAAAAATAGTGTGTGTATGTGTGAATGCATGCACAAAAGCAGAAGAGACTGTGCGTGCACATGTGAGTGCGTGCGTGCGTGTGTGTGTGTGCGTGTGTGTGTGTGTGTCTCACACAGAGAGAGAGAGAGAGACAGAGTGAAGGGTGAGAGCAATCCCTGACAACAGCAGCATCAGTTAAAAGGTTTGAGTAGCTCTCGACCTCTCCGCACAAGAAAAATGGACAGAGCCACAGATAACAGGGGACAAATGACCAAAAATAAGGACAGATTTTAAATGTTGCTCTTTTAAACTTAGAAAGTTGCTAGAACAACAGGGTTTCCATTAGCATGTTTATTACCTCAATGGTATGAAGTCTGAAACTCAAATGCCTGTCATCATTTAATGACTTCAGTCCCCAGTTATTTGCCAGAACTACACATTTTATGAGGATGGGACCAAATATACGAGTCAAAGATTTGGATAGTTTGCAAAAATCTGAGCAGTTGAAAGGTATGCTCTGTTGACTCTTGGCTCAAGATATCTGGATAAACCTAAAATAAACGGGGGATAAAGGCTCAAAATAGGAACATATTTTACTTGATTATTAAGATTTGTGTTAGCATACATTTTTTGAAACAGAGGTATGTATGAGAGAGTGAGTGAAAGTGACAGTAAAGAGGTTTGCATACCTCTGGACCTTTCAGCTGAAGAAATCTGGATAAACCTTAAAAT
This sequence comes from Protopterus annectens, assembly GCF_019279795.1. Lineage (NCBI taxonomy): Eukaryota > Metazoa > Chordata > Ceratodontiformes > Protopteridae > Protopterus > Protopterus annectens. The sequence goes on from NC_056729.1 coordinate 504,050,946, forward strand.
AAAGAGGGAACAAAGGATGAAACATATGAATAGATTTTAATTACAGCTCTTATAAAATTACAGACTTGCTTAAATAAAAGGATTTGTGTTAGTATAAACTTTCTGAAGAAAATAATGGTTTGAAACTCAAATGTGTGCCATTATTTAGTAACTTCAATCTCCAGACTGTTAACAAACCAAATGTCTTAGGACTAAGGGACCAGAAAATAAAGTAAATGCCTAGAAATTTTCAAGTGTTATAATATTTTGGATGTAAAATGCTTCCTCCAACACCATTAACATATACTAGAGCAAGTTTGAAACATTAGGCAGAAGAACTACTTTACATCAAAAATATATAAAAAAAAATAATATAGTACTTAAAAAAAAGTAAGTACAACACAATTTTACCGAGAGCACATTCTGTAAGTGTAATAAAGCCCTCCAGGGTGTGTGTTAATGTACAATTAATGCCTTTCTAGGGGTGTAGGGCCTGATGCTATACTCTGTTGGGCATTATTTCTTGCTTATTATGCACACACAAGATGGCCGGTCCCTGGAAAATTGTCTTACATGAAACCGGTCTGTGGAGCAAAAAAGGTGGAGAACTCTGATGTAAGATGTATGAAGCACGCAGAGTGTGTCCTTTAAGGAAACATGCTCTTCCAGATGAAAAAGTGCAACATTTTTTTGTTTTTAATTGTTTCATAACAATTTAATGATGTGGCAGCCCCCAGTGGGCCATAGGCAACTGCCTAGGTCACCTAGTGCTGGAGCTGACTCACCTCACTAACATTTGAACTTTAAAAACCAAACCAAGGTTACAGTGCCAAGAGCACAAAAGTGCTGAACCAGCAAATAAAGAAAGGAGGACTGTGGAGGCACCAAAGCAGATGACAGTCACAGATAGTAAAAATCCACAACTTTATTGAACGCTTTAAATGCTCAACTTTCTCACCGCATTTTTCGTCTCGATAGACCTGAGACTTCTTCAGAAACACAACCACATCACCAGAACCTCTCCTTATATATAACCAAATCAACTAAACAATTAAACACATCATCATAAAACAATTAAAACTATAAATACAATGGATTCTAAAAAAAAGTCTATAAAAAAACTACACTGCAATATTTAAATCAATTGAACTTCTCTTATATATAAGGAGGAGTTCTGGTGATGTGGGAGTGTTTCTGAAGAGGTCTCAGGTCTATCGAGATGAAAAACACGGTGAGAAAGTTAAGCATTTAAAGCGTTCAATAAAGTTGTGGATTTTTACTATCTGTGAATGTTGTCTGCTTTGGTCCCACTACAGTGCTCCTTTTCAACATTTGAACTTTTTAACATCTGGGAATACTGCTACATCATTCTTATTTGAAATGTGACAGTCCTTTCACTATATGATTGAGGATCTGTTTTCTGTGGTTCATACATTCATAGGTTCATAGGTTGTTACTAAACTAACAGCCTCTAGGACTGTTACAAGCCTAGCTGAGTACCCCTAACCATTTGGGTTCTAAGTATCATACAGGAGGGGCATGTTAGTAGGCAGGCAGCTAAGGATTTATAGGGGGGTTAGTTAGGATAATACTTTTCTTATTGATGGCCTCTGTCCATTAGGCACATTGGAGGCCATACGGGGGGGGGGGGGGTAAATTTACATTTTCCCTTCCAATTGTCAAGGTTTTGTTTGAATAGGATCAGGGATAAACTCTGTTTTGCATGGACAGGGAGTCTATTCTATAGTGTGGGATCCTTTGGGCCACGTATCTGGCTTTCCATGTTGTTACTATGGTATATTATATATTTGGCTCTGTTTATGTCACAAGAGAAGTTCAGATCCCTGTATCTAGTGTTTCTGGTTCTGTTTGGTTTGCACATGTGCAACAGATCCATCAGGGATGGGTCTGAGGAAGCCCTGTAAGCCAGGCAAAGATCTCCTCTCAGCAGCCTTTTGGAGACTGAATACAGAGACAGAGCCTTTAGGTGATCAGTGTAGGGCAGGGTGTTCATGCCCTGAATTCTCCTAGTGAGAAGCCTCTGTGGGCATTCCAGCTGTGCAAGTGTTTGCTTAGCTATATGTTTGAGGGGGCATTGTATTCAGTGACAGGTCTGATAAAGGCCAAGTAGAATGGTACTATAACTTCACTGGACCTGGATGCCATGCCCCGTACCTAAAGTTGGGCGACACAGAATGATTGTCTTATTATCTTAGTTACATGTTTTTCAAAGGCCAGATTACTGCCTACATATATTACCAGATCCCTTACTACTAGGGGGACACTTGTGGCATTTTATCGATGGAGTAATCATCCCATGTTAACAGTTTCACAAAGGGCATTAGAATGCAGTTTTTGGTATTGAGTTTTAGGCCATGACTTTGGTACAAGTCATTTGTCTGTTAAACTCACTTGCAAGATGTTTGTGTTTTAGGTGAAATCTATAATTGCTCCCAGTTCACAGCCATCTACAAACTCGGTGAGACAGAGGCCTTTTTTGCCTTGGTCACACTGTCAAAGGTGTCTACTAGGTTAAGTAGGAATGATCTTCCTTTAGAAAGTCACATTGGGATGGATCTAGTGTCTGTCAAGGGTTTATCATTTCTATGATAATTCTTTCCATGGTTTTGCATATTAGGCTTATCAGACTGATGAGTTTATTGTTACCTGGGTCAGTTGATGGTCCACCCTTGTCGAGGAGAATGACTGTCACAGTCCTCCACTCATTTGGAATGCAGCCTGTTTTGAGGCTGTAGCTGAAGAGTGCCTTAAGTGGTCCTGATAGGTCATGTTTAAACTGTTCAGGAGGCAAGCAGGGATGTTGTTGAGACCAAAGGAAGCAGTGTTCTTGGCTTTAGCGAGTGTTGCCAGCACCTGGTCCCTACTGATAGCTGGGGAAGTATGCTGGAGGGGATTTCACCTGGTGAAGCTGGGGAGGGGGGAGTGGGGGATGAAGTTTGAGCCAGTAGATTCTGATATGTTACCTGGATCAGTGCAGGTGGTACCGTTTACCACCAGTTCAGCACACTGTTGTGTATTACCTCTAAGGTTCTGGATATAGCTGATGAAGACCTTCTGGTTGTCCTTAGCCTGCATGGCTATCCTTACCTCATAGCTGGCCTTGTTGAATTTAATTAGACATCTTAATTTCTTATTTAGATGTATAAGACAGCACTTTTTTTTAAGGGCGTTGCTTTTTCTGATCCTGGCCATGAGTTTTTTTATTTTATTATATGCCCTGTTTACCTGAGGATTCTACCAGTGGAGTTTGTTTTTAGTGTTTGTTTTTGTGTTTATTTCTGGTAGGTATGGCATCCTCTATGCAGGACTTCACATGATTGTACAGTAACTCTGTGAATGACTCTACATAGGTAGCTGTAGTCTCAATATTGGGGGGAGGCTTGAATTTTGACAAACTGTCACTTAACAGGATGCAGTCTGCCTTTGAATAGTTCCTAAATGTTACTGGTTTAGCTGGATTTTTTGAGCTGGGCTTTATTTACTTCAAGTGAGACAGCTTTGTCATCTGACCTCACTAGTGAGGATGTAACACTGCTGGGGGGGGGGGGGTTCAACACTCGTCCATGTTGGTGAGGGTATTTGTGTTAATAAAGCTCAGGAAGCATTCTGCCTCTGAGTTTGAGGCAGTGTACATTTCTCAGTCTTTAAAAGGGTAATTAAAGTCATGCATGAATAGGGTGTTTGGATGGATGGTGCCTCTAGCAGGTTTAGATAAGAGTTGTGAGACTCTAGGAACATTTATCGTGACCTGTAGCTAGTCATGATATGGTGAGGGACCTTACCTATGGTGACTTGCACAATGAAGAGCTCCATGGCATCATCATGCCATCATCATGTCATCATCCTGTTTAACTAATTTGGAGGTATGTTTATTGCTAACATAGATTGAAACACCTCCATCTTTGGCCCCAGTCTGTACTGTTGGTCTAAGTGTGTGGAAGGCACTGTAGCCTTGCACTTCTGGAGTACTTTCTATGGCTTTAAACCAAGTCTTGGACATGGCACATATCTCTCCATTCTCCAGTGTGAGGAGGTCTTAAGCATTGAGTAGTAACAGCTTAAAAGTTGCTTGTAGACGTTTTCACTATGTTAGTAGTTTTGTCTTTTTGGCTTTGACTAAAAAAGGCTTTAAGGGGTAGACAAAGTTGTAGCCTATATCCAAAAGCCCAGAGTGGACAGGTGCAACCCATCCTTGGCAAAGCAATGTGGTCTTTTGACCATGTTCTCCCATGTTGATGGATATTAGATCCCCTTAGAGTGATACCACAACTAAGCCAATTATTAAAATCAGTCATTTTATGTTCAGACTGTGGAATCATCCTTAGTGAAGGCAGAATGCTACTCAATGTAAGGCTCATACATTTCTATGACACATATTCTGAGAGATCCATTATGTCTCTTTTTATGTAGTCCGGTGAGGTATGTCTGAGGTCATTTACACCCACATGGACTATGATAGAATAGAATCATTTATGTATGTATTTATTTATTTATTGACATTTGTTGACTGGGAAAGTCTGACTTGGTCAGAAACCCATTTTCAGGCCCGGGGAGAAAACCTCCTCACAAAGTACATATATTTTGACAATTTAAAATGGTGTGTACACAATGATCATATGATCATAGGAAGTTACTAGGCTAATGACCTTAGGGCCTTTACAAGCCTAACCAAGTTTTACCCTTATTTCCATGATCAACACCTATTGCCCCTGTATAAGAGGAACAGAGGTGGAACCCCCAGGGCAAATTTATGGTTACCCATCCAATCGTCCAGATTGCATTTGAGGAGGGCCAATGAGGTACTCTGTTTAACATGAAGTGGGAGTCTGTTCCAAAGGTATGGTGACCACTGGGAGACAAACCTGTCCCTCCAGCAAGTTCTATTAATGTCGCATACCAGGTTAAGGTCTTTAGAGCGAGCAACCTGTGTAGCATATGACTTGCGGAAATGCAGCATCTCCAGTAAAGCAGGGTTAGAGATTGCCTTATATGCAAGGTAAAGATCACCTCTGAGGAGTCTGTATGAAAAAGAATAAAGTGACAGTGATTTCAGATGATCCACATTGAACAGATGCTGAAGACCTTAAATTTTCCTGGTGGTGAACCTCTGTGGTCTCTCCAGTTGCTGCAGGTGCTTGGAAGGGTACATACCAAAAGAGGCATTTTACTCAATTATTGGCCTGATGAGGGAAGAGAACATGGAGGTTATAATTTTTTTTTTTTCTGGAGGCAATACCCTTACATATGAGATGAGCAATATAGAATGCCCTTCTCACCACTGTGGAGACAAGGGGATCAAATGTAAAACTGTTGTCAACCTGTGTACCTAGGTTTCTCACCACTGAGTGCATACTTGTGTTATTATTGATGTGGGAGCTAGCAGGAACATTGCTGTTATGGAAAGAGTTTAAGGCCATGACTTTGGCACCAATCATTTGTTTGTGTAAGACCCTTTTGTGGGATGTTGACATCATTTGGAGATTCTGTGACTGCTCCCAGTTTGCAGTCATCAGCAAACTTTGTCAGCCGCAGATCTTTAGTTTTTGCTTGAACTTTGGAGAAATAGATTCCAAACAGTAGAGGTCCCAGGACCGATCCCTGTGAAACACCACTGGTTTACAGGTCTGCTGTTGGAGGTGGATTCCCCTATTTTGACTATATGTGTTCTATCAGTGAGCCAGTTAGTCACCTATTTTATGATATAGGGGTTGATACCTAGCTGGGTGAGTTTGTCAATGATATCTGAGTGGGGGATAGTGTCAAAAGCCTTGGCTAAGTTTAGGCAGGCTGTATGCACAGATTTCCCCTCATACAGGGCCTTGGTGACTGTCTCGAAGAAGTCCACCAGGTTTAACAGGCATGATCTCCCTTTGACAAATCCAAACCGAGTAGGATCAAGTGTTTGGAGATTACCTATATCTTTGTTGATAAGGTCCTTGATGATTTGCATCATGGCCTTGCAATTAAGGCTAGTCAGGCTAATAGGTCTATAGTTCCTGGGGTCAGTAGAAGCTCCACCTTTGTGCAAGGGAATAACAGTGGCTGTTTTACATTTAGCTGGGATGAAGCTAGTGCTTAGACTATGATTGAAAACAGTATCCAATGGTGTTGCTAATTCTTGTTGGAGCCCATGTAGGATGCAGCCTAGGATGTTATCAGGTCCCATAGATGTTGTGTTTTTGGCCTTAGAGAGGGCATTTACAACCTGCTCTTTAAAGATACAAGGTAGGGGACAGGTGGTAGGGATGTCATGGGGTGCGTGTGGTGGGGACAAGGGAATGCAGTTTTCACAGAACTTGTTGGCCAACAGGTTAGCTATGTCCACAGGCTCAGTATATGTGGTATCATTAACTACCAGTTTGGCACAAATCTGGGCCTTTCCTTTTAGGTTACGGATGTAACTAAAGAACACCTTATGGTTGTCTTTAGTTGAGGAAGCTAATATGGATTCATAGTTTCCTTTGGAGGATTTCACAAGAAGTCTTATTTGCTTGTTTAAGCTGAGGAAGAATTGTTTCCAGTTTAGGGCTCACTCCCTCTTCCTCTTAGACAGCAATTTCTTCCTGTTATTGTAACGCCTGTTAATGGCAGTTGTCCATCAGGTAGGTGTGCTCTTCCTTGAGGAGCTTGTTTTGGTCCTATCAGGTAAGGTCAAGTCGATGCAGTTATACAGGTGTTTGTATATAGCATTGGTGTATAACTCGGCATAGTTGCTGGTTCCATTTGAGGGGAGAGGAGCAGTGTAGCTATTTATATCATCCCATAAGAGGTTATAATCTGCTTTGAAAAAGTTTTTTAGTTTAGTTGCTGCTAGGGGGTATCTAGTGTGAAAATTACTTTGAAAGAGACTGATTTATGGTCAGAGTTCAGCAGGGAAGTCCTCACAGTGGTGGTGCTACAGTAGTCCCCCATATTGGTAAGTACCAGATCCAGGATGTTGGCCCCCCTTGTGGGGTGTCAACCAGATGGTGCAGGGCATTGGAGTTAATAAAGTCGAGGAAGCTTTGGGCAAGTGAGTTTGAGCACAAGTAATTTACCCAGTCAATAGATGGCTAGTTAAAGTCGCCCAAAATCACAGTGTTCAGATGTATCTTGATAGACTCAAGTAGATAGGTAGAGTACATGTCCTGATTCATGGAAGGAGTCCTATTGCTGGGAATGACTTGAATAGGTGTCCTACCAATAGTTAATTGCACCTGAAATATCTCCAGGGAATCATACTGTTTAACCAATCTGGAGGTATATTCATCTTTAATGAATACTGATACACCACCTCTTTTAGTTTTCACACCTTCAGTTTGTGGTCTGAACGTGTGTATGACTGGGGTGCTCTCCACAGCCTTGAACCATGTTTCCATGACTGCACAAATGTCTGCATCTTCCAAGGTGAGGACTGCTTCCAGTGATTACAGTTTCACGTTAAGACTCCAAGTGTTTACCAGCATAACCTTGAGGTTATTTTTAGATGGAGTTTTTACATCGGGAATTTTGTCCTTGAGACACTGACTAAAAATACACTATGGGGGTGGCAAGAGCCTTAGCCAGTAGTCGAAATCTCAGGGGTGACAGATGAAGACCATCTCTGGCAAAGCATCGAGGTCTGCAGGCTTACAGATACTGGATCCCCTGAGAATGGCACCAGAAACTAAGCCAATTATTGAAGTCAATAATTTTCTGTTTGTATTGAGGCATCATCCAAGGTGAAGGTAAAATGCTGCTTAAGGGTAGGGACATACCTGCCTGAGACACATAGTCTGAGAGTTCAGTCATGTCTCTCTTCATATAGTTCAGAGAGGGTCTATATTAAATCAGCGAACACTTAAAAAAAGAATGCTGATTTATCGACCCTCTTTCAGCAAAAGCTGAAAATCCCAAACACTTGGAACAGCGATTTTTTTCCCTGGGAAAAAAATCGCTGTTCAGATTTCACTGAAAGAAGGTCGATAAATTAGCTTTCATTTTTTTTAAGTGTTCACTGATTTAACATAGACCATTCAGAGAGGTACATCTCAAGTTGTTCACACCAACTTGGACTATGAAGGAGTCATAACAGCACATGGCATTGAGAGGCTTGAGTGCATGTTTGGCGGATCCTGGCACCTGACAGACAACTGACTGTGACCTTTGCCTTATCCAGCCTGGTGAGAGGTACATCTGTGTGTCTCACGATGGAATCACCTATGGCTAATATGTTTGGTTTTGTGTTTTGCCTTAAGGGCTTGACATGTGAGACACTGGTGCATGAACTATTATGTGCATTGTGTTCTGCAGAGGAAGCATTGTGTGTAGCATGCTTGTGTTTGTGTTTGGGAGGTCTCTGGTGTTTAGGTATGTTTCTGATGAGGACCTCTGCATATGTAGGTATGTGTGATTAAATAAAGCAGCAATGTGCCAGCAATTCCCAGCTTAGAAGGGTGTAGGCCACAATCTCCTGCCACAAATGTCTAGACCACAAAACTTCCCAATATAAAGCAACTGGTTTTGGAGCCCAAGTGCTTAAGTCAGAACTAAGACACTTCAGAATAACAGACACAATAGGCCTTCAACCAGCAATTCCCAGCTTAGAAGGGTATAGACCACACTTTCCTGCCACAAGAGTCTAGACCACAACCCTCCTAATGTAAAATAACTGGTCTGGGACCCTGGCATGCAGTAACTTGAGTGAGTGTGTGCAGATATTGTGGATCATATGTAGCTCCAGATAGTCAATTAACTGTTATCTTCTCCTTGTCCATCTTGGTTAGTGGGGCATCTGTGTGTTGTACAATGGAGTCCCCAATGACAACAGTATTAGTTAAAGTGTATGCTTACCTTATGGGCTTTGCACTTGGAGGACCATTAGGCATAGGCATATGTGAGATATTTGGTGCTGCTTTTGGTGTGTGCTTTAGTGATTGCTGAGGAGCAGTGCTGCCATTAAGTAGCTTTGGTGGTCTTTGAGAGTTGGGATGGTTTCTTTTAAGCACCTCAGCATAAGACAATCTGTGTGTGTGGGATGTAGTGTGGTTATTCCTGACAACCTCATTTGTATGCAAGATTTTTGCCTCCAAGGAAATTGTGTATTTACATCTCTCGCATATTGTGTTATTTTCTTTAATGATTAACTGGTTGTTTAAGAACATGAGACAATTGCTATGTTGCTTTTAGATGCCCAAATCTAACAAGTTGGCCACAGATTCATTTAGAAATTGCGTATCCACATTGTCTGTTCCTGTAACAGGGTTGGCTGTTTAGGATTAAGGCTTGTGCTTTAACAGGGGTCTCCTAGGGTAGTTTCTGGGCTTAAGGGTAGGATGATATATAATGCCAGGATATTATAATGCTATTCATTGCCCAGGCTAGCTGCTGTAAGCTTATTTCTGCACAATGCCACACTGTTTGACACATTTCATATCTGATCCTAACTGTGTAGGTAAATTTTACTCTGTAGGTGTTTGCTGCTATACAGAATACTGCTAACCACCACGGCCCAGTGGGCAGCTCTGGACAGAGAAAAAAAAAGCATATGTTAGCATTCATGACATTTTCATCATTTCACAGCTTGTGAGGACGGGGTATCGCTAACTCTGGGATGAGGAGGTATGCACCTACTTTGTTTTATCAAATAACAGCTCTATATTTTCTTACAGGATAGCACATTTTCCTGTATGCTGACAGCTGCATGAGTAAGAGACATGCAAATAATTCTGACACAGCAGAGATGGTTCAGTGTTTACAATCCATGAGGTTGTGTAAGTAAGCTTCATCCAAAGGCAAGGCCACCCAATAGACTCTGTATTTGTATTTCCTTTTTTTTGTACTTTAGTATTACATAAGTGGGCCCCATCAAGCTAAGCTGTTTGTGAATGTTGGAGTACTGTATCTTTTCTTCATACTTTTGGAACATTTCAGCATTTCTGTGCAGATAGATTTTGCCTCACAAGCAAATTCCTTGGCCTGTTGTGGAATTTTTTTTTCTCTGCAACTACTTGACAACATTATTTGGAGTTATTTTGCTACTGCAGGCCTTGAGTACATCAAGCCCTTCTTGGCACCTTGTTATTTATTTCCTTGTAAACAGTTTACATGAAAAGAAAATCATGGCACACACAAGGGCTTTTTTATGGAGTACAGAGCAAGCAGTCAGGCTGACATTTTTTCAGCTTGGTAGAAAATGTTCAGGACATTATGGCTCCAGAATTTAGATGTGATACAAAAAAGTTTTAATTCATGTCTATTTTGGTGCCAGGGTGGGCCATAAAGATGGAGCAGCCTATGTGCATCCCACCTTTTGGCTCCATATAAGGTGCTTCTAAGTCCCTCAGAGACACCACTTCTTGCTCTGCTGACTCAGTCTGTTAGTATGTTTGTAGCACAGCTCCCTAGTGCTGCAGTAATAGGCCTGCAGTTTGTCTGGCTGCTCCCAGGGTATAAATGTAACACACAATACAGAACACAGCTTGCAGTGCAGTCTTAAATAAACATGTTTTCCCCTTTTTTTTTGGGGGGGGGGGTAACTGAAAGTTACTCCAGCATTACATTCATTTTAAACAAATTCAGAATATTGAAAGGGGTTTTACTGATGACATTACATTGTTTAAATTACCTTAGTTCCACATCTGTGATACAACTTCGGTCCGAGGTCTTGGGAATGATCATTAGGCTCTGCCATGCCTCACATTCTGAATGAGAAATAACCGGGTAAAAATTAAAAGGTGTATTTGTAAACATTTTGTGACTGCTGGTTTTGTTAATAACTGCAAAATAGCTGCAAAGAAAGATCATATAAATTAGTACAGATGAGGAAGAGCATATAGGTGGTAAACTGAAAAGACAGAATAAAAATAAAAAAAAGACGTGGCTAAGCAGAAGTAGAACATCCAAAATGTTAATGCACGTTAAAAAGCAGGCAGTATATAATGAATTTCACTTGTGAAGGTGTAGTAAATACTAAACCTTATAGTACCTGAAAATGTGTGTGCGTGTGTGTGTGTAGGGTTGTGATATAATGTATGAGGGGAATGGACAAAACAGGATTCATCGTAAGCTCATTGATCTGAGTTACACCACACTAGAAAAGACAGTAAGAATAAAGTAAACAACAGAAAATTTTGATTTTGAACAAAAACAGAATATAAAAAATTTTGCTAGGGGCAAGCCCGGCAACCTCCTTACCAACAAAGACCCAAGAGTCTCACCAGAATAAAGTTACACTATGCAAAAAAAAAAAAAAAACACATATTCAACTAAAAATGTTTAACTAATCTTGTTGTAATGAATGTCATTTCAGACTGACTCACATATCTTAGACACAGTTGAGTAAGACAAAGGAATTACACAAAAATATGGGGAAAAAAAGCACTAGAGGTGGTCGGTGAATCTCTGTATCACCTGTGTATTTAGCTGAAAGTGGTTCCCAAAATGTGTGCCAGAAAAGTCAGGCCATTTTCTGCTATGGGTCCATCAGTCAATGAAGATGTTTGTATTTTACTGCGTGAACCTGCAGTCATTATTACTGCCTTAACAATACAGCTTCCAGTACAAGGACTATAGTAGCTGTCTGAACTCTTTAAGAACTGTGCCCATTGTGAGAGGAGAGTAATTCACCAGGCTTGTGGAACGGAGATTGTTAGAATTCTGCCAGGCCACCATAAGTTGTTTTTTGGTCAGATCATCATCTTTTTAGGTATTTAACATTGCCCTTCACCTCAAGTGAAAATATAATCACATTTAATGCTTAATGGTAGTCAGGCAGAGTGCTTTATGAATGGTCTTATTCAAATTTTTTTAGCATATCACATATCCAGTTTAAAAGAAGACGAGAGCCTGAGGCAAGATGCTGTGAGGCCCAGAAACAACAATATCAACTGCAAAGCCTCACACACATACACAAGGCCGGATAAGCATACACTTTTCATCTCGTGTAAGAAATTAAATAATTTTCTTGCCTTCTTATTGACATATACTTCATTGGTTGGTATTTTATTGTTTCATTTTCTTACATGGAACTTCCTCACAGAATAACAACACTCTCACAGAAAGCTGAAGGTACAGCCTTTCTTCTTTCTTCAGAACCAGATGCATTCACCATTTTCCACTAGTGACAGTCTTAACGCCCCTGTCTCAGGTGATGCCCACTACAGGTCAAATATAATTTTGAAATGCAGAGAACCTACATTTTACAACTAGAAGTCACATTCCAACATATCAGACCATATCATTACATCTAGAAACAATACAAACATCTGGGGATTTTAACCCCCGATTATAGCTTTACCTCAAATGTCGATAAGCTAATGGAGAAACTATACTATCTGTCAGAGGTATAATTCAAGGTTTCAAACTTCCTTACTTCTGAAGCACACCTGACTGTGGACAAAGCAGCCTCAAAGCCTGTGATGGAGTATTTACTTCTACTACTAACATAATCAGAACCAAGCGCATTTAGGCTGCAGAACTTCGAGTCTGCAGATTCATGCTAAACACAGCTCATCAGGACACTGCTGCCACACTCTTAAAAAAAGTATTAGGCATTCTATTAATCTTTGCCCTCCTCTAACAACATGTTCCCCCATTCACAAGAATAGCCATCTTGATTATTCCCCTTTATTTAGACAAGCTCTGTCAAAAAGTACAAGATGCAACTAGAGAACAATGCTCTACTGCACAGCATTCACAGATTCTTCCTATGCAGCAACACTTTTTCCTTTCTAGAGACGTGTTTTACTCCATTTCAAGGTTTCATACTATGGAACTTCACGTTCTTCATATTGATCGCTGCTACAGTAACCTTAGCTATATGGGTTATATACTACCAAGGATATAACAGCCAGAGGGCTTCCAAAGCTTCAGGGTACCTTCCATTCACCCAAACTGTTTAGTAGCTGGAGATGAACTGACTAAAGGACAAGTCTTGGTGCTGAACTTTGCTGTTGCTGAAGAGTATGCTCTGAGACTTTCGAGGATCAACAGTCGGATTGCGCTTTCTTCTGCTGGGCAGATAAGTTCCCTTTGGGAAAAGCTTCTATTTTCTTACACTTGCTGATGTTTTATTACTTTCCTGTTCAGAAAAGTTACTTTAAAGCTAGGAGTGTTGTGTTTTAATGGACTGGCTTCAGACTGTAACATACTTTTCAGTGGAACACTGATTTTTTCTGTCAGTATTAAAATAGTGTAAATTAACAGATAACATATTTCTGTGGAGAAATTGTGTTTAATTTTTCATTGTGGGGTTGCCACAGTGTTTGAAAGTGCTTTTCTCTGTGTTTGTTTTTTCCATCAAAAAGTTAACTTTTGTGGACTGGTAGTTTTACTGGCAGTTGCTGCTTGTCTTCCCTGGAAAAAAAGCACCATTTTCTGCTTGACCATGGAATAGATTGTTGGTCCCATGGTCGGTCCTTCTTCCAGCCACAAAAAGAAAAAAAGTTAAGCAAACAGCCTTTGCCACCACAGCAGGTTAGCAATTTGCTTCAGCCGCAGGTGGGTGATTCCACTGTGGCCATTTGTTGTACCTCAGACAATTCATCTTTTATCCTGAATCCCTCTGGATTAGCACCAATGACCACTATGGACTATGTGTTATCCATGTCCTCTGAGGCTGTTGGAGTCCCCTTAGTGGGCAAAGAAGAGACACTCTTGTCAGTCCTGGGAGATGGAACATGGAAGGTTTCCTTGTTGCGTCAGAATGCCATCCCATCCCTGGGGAAGCAGTGGCTGCAGTTACAAATACGGCTGGTCCCATGTATCTACTCCTTTTCAAATTTCTTTGGATAGCAGTAGTTTACTGGGACTGGCTCAGGGTTTAATTCAGGCTATTAATCCTTCTGGAACTATATCATATTATCATAAAATGAAAATGTTGAATGGCACAACAGCGAAAGTGCCAAAATGTCGAGGGTCCATTTTTGAGATCGCAGTACAGTGAAGATTGGGATATTTGCCCTTTCCTCAGTGTAGTGCGAGTTCAGAGTTGGAATATATATTAAGCAGGGGGGTGTGGGCACAGCCCCCCACAATACCAAATTCGAGTTTCGGCATTTTCACTTTTGTGAGCATTCGACATTTTGGGCCTACGATGTTATGATATAGACACATCCTTCTTGCAGAGCAGTTTCTGGTAAAAGAAATAGGGATGTATAGGGATGCCTGTTTTCCTGAAGAGATTCAAGATTCTGAATCTGAGCAGGAAGATGCAGGGGTGGATTGAGAGTTTTGTTCTCAGATTTCTGATTCAAATTCAAAGGACACACCAGTCTCTGATTCTTCCTGTGGGGGGTTTCTCTTTCTCTGAGACTATTGCTAGAATGTCCCAGTGATTTCAGTGGGAGAACAATGAGGTTTTTCAGTCCCTCATAAAATACTATGAGTTCTTACAGAAGGATTTCCCATAGTCTACACCCATTCCTCCTGTCCTGTCTGGTTTAGAGGATGTGTATCTTACTGCCTTCAATTTTCCTTACAGTCAGCCAAATGTCCCTAAAATGCAGATAGGTTGTATAAAGTTCCTCAGTCTTTTAAATTTGTACAGACTATTCCCAGATCTGACCCAGCAGCCATAGCTGTAGTTGGCTCCACTGCTGCTAAGCCCTTTTTTAATTGCAATCCTACTCTTTCTAATGAGGATGGGAAAATGATTGATAGATATGGGGGGGGGGGGGGGTATACTTCTGCAACTTTGATCTTCAGAGTTTTAAATTGCCAGGCTCATATGTTAAAGTTTGTTCTGACCTACTGTGAAAGTATGAGGAATGTGTTATCTGGATCTTTGCCCTCTTGCAGCAGTGATCAGTATAAAGAACATAGTACAGTTGTGTAAGCTGAACTCACCATAACAGTAGATATTCAAATGATCACTGCTGCAGTACCTTCCTTCCATCCCCCTTGTTTTTTGGTGTATTTTTATGCCAAGGTGTGGACATTTATGTTATTCTTAGCATTGCCTGTTCAGGGCTCAGCTTCTCCATCTCAGCTGGCAGGAAAGCTCTGAATGGCTTTGTGCCTAAACTTGTCTTTTAATCAGGTCATCTTGAGCTGCTTGACAGTTTGGGAGTGTGGAAGGTGTCCTGAAAGTAAGGAGTTGTAGTACTTCAAAGAAAGTTCCACTGTGATATATGTATGTATTTATATATTTGCATAGATTAGAAACAGTTTGGATGATTTAGAGGTGGTTTGAGAAGGAGCACAATTGGACTGTGAGAGGAGTAAGACGGAAGCTTTTCTCTCCAGACCATTACTGAAAAGTCGCTACCAAAGTCCATTTATTTTTACTTTACTAAAAAGGTAGTGGTAGATGAGAACAGGATGCAAACAGAATCATTTTAAGAGGTAGAGAGCATGAACAGTTAGAAGTACAGAGGTGGTATTTTTTTATCCTTTTGTGACTGGGTTAGCCCCACTAGGCTAGTAGCCTCTTTTCAGGTGAGACCTGAGGTGGTATTTTTACTACTGGGGAACTCTGGCCAGGGCATCAAGGAACTGCCCCTACTGTTTTCTAGAGGTGCTGTGGGACCTTTTACATCCACCTGAGCTACCACCAATTCAAGCAGATGTGACCTCAGTTTAACATCTCTTCGAAAGGATGGCCCACTCAGTAATGCAGTACCCCTTGTGTTTCACTGCAGCATCAGCAATCAATCTAGCTGGTGTGGGAATAGAATGCACAGCCTTCTGACCAAAGGTGAGTGTGCAACCTGTTGCATCACCGACAATGACAAATCTGATGACATTGCAGATTGCATGTGTTTCTTTTTAATATGGAGTTCTGAGAATTCATATCATCCTAGATCTGTGATACCTTCATAAGCAAAAAAATCAGAGAAGTAAAAGTGAAAAAAAAATAAAAATGTATGGGATGGGCAGAAAGGATGGTGGAAAGGCATTAGAAAATCATGACTGCTAAATAGATAACATTTTTCATTTTTCTCAGTATTCCTAAAGGAGGAGAAAGGAGCTTCACTAAACATTGCCAAGATGAGGGTTGGAGGGGCAGGGGTGGCAATACTTTCACAGAAGAAAGGAAGGGTCCTGAAACAATTCCAAAATGGATGGCATTCAAGGTAATAGATCTTGATGGAATTCATCCAGATTTCTTAGATAGCTAAAAATGAATCTGGTACCATTTACTGACTTTTTTAAAATCACAGAAATGAGGGCAATGTTCCAAAAGACTGGAAAAGGCAGATATGATTCATATTCATTAAACTCAGAGAAAAACACAGACCAAAACGTATTGACTTGTCAGTTTGATCTTATTTATAATGAAAAATTATAGAACTTCTGCTGAGGAACATATGTTACAATATCTAGAAGCAATTGGGCACAAGATAAAGGCAGCATATCTTCAAATCAAAATGGTGAAACCAGACAAATCTAATAATGATCCTTGACTTAATCACCAGGGTAATAGTTCAGAAGGGGGACGTGGATGTAGTGTACTTGCACTTTTGCTAGATGTTTGGCAGGATGTCATATGACAGGTTAGTTAATACATTAAAAATACTGTCAGTGGATTCTAGTGTATTGGATAACATACTGGCCAGGAAAAAAGACACAGAATATAAGAGTAAATGTCCACTGTGACAAAACAATGGTGATTAATGTGACATCATGAGGTCAGTATGTGACCAGTAGTTTGGAATGTCTTGTGACTTTGTGAAAGAAAGAAAATGATTGCCCTTTTGCTGATGTAGTAAGACTGATATACAGAAACATACAGAAACAGTGAGAAGAAACTTGACAAAACTGGAGGAGCTGTCTATTTTATGGTAGCTTAAATTCATTGCAAAACAATGCATTCTTGAAACAGGAATCTGGGAAATGAATACACAGTTGGAGTTGAAGCAGTAGTATTAACAAATCTGGAAAACGACTTGGTACAATCATATCAGAGGGCTGAAAGGTAAGCAAAATGATTTAAGAGAGCAGCAGGAAAAATGGACAAAATACTAGAATGCTTAAGAAGCAGCATCTAGTACAAAGAAAGAAGTTATTATTCTTCCATATAACAGCTAAGACATCATGAACTGGAGTACTACATCAGAGGATCATCATTTCATAGGTGCTGGTATCAAGATTTGAACCTACTGGTTTTTATATGCTTGACTGCTTTTATCATACGTTCGAACTTAATGTTACCAATATATATTTTAACTTTATTGCAAGAAATATTTTATTCCAAAGTCTTTGACATCTTGGGGTAATAAACCTCTCCCATTTTTGCATTATTTAATGTTTAGTGATAGGTTACAGGATATTGAGTTAATACTGCTCACTGTAGATTCTAGACTTACACTTTCCAATATAATTGGATCAAACATAGCTCCATATGCTCAGCATAATTTTTCTTTAAGAAGTTGGATGCAGAGTAGAGATAGATAGTTTCTATAGTCTGCCATTGTAGCACATGTATTTCAGCCCCCTGTTCTCTTTGTTGAGAATCTCTGGCCTTTCCTGTACTGTAATAGGTGGCTTGCTTATTGGCTGCAGAGTGCAGCATTCTATTCTATTACAGGCTTTATTAATGAGGAATATAGAGGTAAAATGACCTCTCACAATCAGCTAGCCATACACTGAGTATCAGTTCTTCTACACCATAGGCATTTCTGATTCTGGTTTTGACTCACTGATTAGATTTGTAATCAAATTATTTGTATATGTATTTTATTCACAAATATGATTGATCTACATTAGTTTTCGGTATGGCTGAGGTTGTTACTGTACTAGATGTTGATTTTATTCAAACCAACCTGCAGTATTTTTTTGTCCTTTGTGGAGATAATTTTTCCTAATTTGTAAGCATATATTGGTGTCTAGTGGCTACAAAGCATGGGGGCTGCATAAGCAGCTGGATGGATGAGGCTTACTAGAATTGTTACTTTGACAATAGTTGCAAGTTTACGTAAATAACTGATCATCCACTACTACATATGCTAAATAGTTTTCCAGAAATAGTCTTTTTCTTCAGAATATATGCTATAACTAGTCTGAGAAAGAGTTCATTTCAGACACATGAGGTAACTGAATAGGTCCCACTATAATGCCACAAAACCCAACACGAGATAAGTTCTGAAAATTATACCTACTACTCTTAAGTGACATTTCTAGGCATTACTGAGATTCCACAATGATTTCAATGCATTTCTTAAGCAAAATTAAAAGGAATTTATCTACTGAATAATAATAATTGTCACAGTAATATATTTCAGCTTGATTTACTAAAATAAACACTATTTTTCCAAGCCAGATTAATGAATCTTTAATTATGATTAGATGACAGCAGAGTGCATTCAGTTTCATCTAAGTGCCTCCATGCCCACCAATTGCAGCCATTTTACTGTGTGTATGTATATATATATATATATATATATATATATATATATATATATATATATATATATATATATATATAAAATCACATGTTTGATTGTTAACAAATAAATGAATGAATAAATATATAAAAATGGCTACAATAATCTATTTCAGCTAGAAATAATATAAACTTCATCAGACATTGCAAGTGCTTGGATTTCTTTGTCAGAGCTGTTAAAAGTAAGAGGCAACATCCTCTGGCTAAACTAACAGTAGCCTAGCTGTCCATACTTTATGGGTCTGTAAAGTGCACCCGCACCTCATACATGTGCATGTGCATACATGCACACTGTCACAATATTAAATGAATATAAGTGAAAAATACAGTTATCTAGCAGTTGCGCTGTAGCAGAAAAGATTGCAAGCAGCAAGATATTACAGAGCAGAGTTTTTACACCTGGCCATGCACAGCTGCTTTGATTCTTTCACTTTCATTTAGACTGCTTTAGGCACTAATCACCTAATCCAGACTTAGCCAAGGGGAAATGACTGCTTGTTCTCAACATAACAGCCCACCCAGCCCTCACTGAAGCACCATTTCAGCTTCTCCAAAATAGCAGAAAGACCTGTATTAAGGCATACTTGCCCTATTCTTTTGGGGGTCTTATGTCTAAACACTGGGCTGTTTAGAAAACATCCCATTGTCAATAAACTGACCATTTTCAGAAATCAAAACTCTGCACATGCTCAGTTTTTAGTGTTCTGAGTTATTCACAGTCCCAAAACAGGTGACTTGACTTGTTTTTTAAAGTAGAAATGAATGTAAACTTGTTTATCAACAGTTTTGTATTGGGAGGGGCTACAGCCCAGCAAATAGTACCATGAGCTGCCCCCTATAACTGTCATATATTTCGCTAACCACATTTCTCTGCCTGTGTTTATATTCAAAAGAGATCTAACAAAGGAGTGGTGCAATCTAAGCCCTGAAGGACCTCACAGGTGACTCAGTAGGGTTGGATACGTGTCATACTATTCACATTTTCTGCAGTAGGGCTAGATATTTTTTGTGCTATTCTCATTTTCATCCTCAACCAATTTGTTGCCATAGAACTAAGTAACTTTTGAGATTAAGCAGAATGAACCTATTTACAGCACCCTCAGAGAATGGGCAAATTGTACATCAGCAACCTGACTGGAGAATGAATGTTCTCCAGCCGGGTATTAAATGTACAGGTAATGCCCACTGAAAAATGAGTCTGCAGCTTCACGACAGCATATCAAGCTGCCATGGAGCTTGAACTGACAAAAACTAACAGCCGCCATTACTTTACACTCACTAAGCAGCGCTTTTGTTGTTTAGTGAGTGTAAAAAAAAATAAACAGAAAAAAGTATTTGTATGTATAAGTGTATGAGTGTGTTTACGTTTCTGCCTGCATCTGTGAGTGAACGCATGTATGGAAGCAGATGAGACTGTGTGTGTGTGAGATCGAGAGAGAGTGAGAGCAATCTTGTGTGACTGAATGTTTGTATGAAAGCAAAAGAAACTGTGTATGAGAGCAATCAAGAGAGAGAGAGAGAGAGAGAGGTTTTTTGTGAGTGAATGTGTGTGTGAAAGCAGGAGAAACTGTGTGTGTGTTTGTGTGTATGTGTGTGTGTGTGTGTGTGTGTGTGTGTGTGTGTGTGTGTGTGTGTGTGTGTGTGTATCAATAGAGAGAGAGAAAATGAAAGTGATCTTGTGTACAAAGCTCTCAACTGTCCAAATTTTCGAAGAATGTCCAGAGTTTTGCTTTATATTTTTTGTAAGTTCCTCATAACATTTGTGGTTTTCTGAAGTCTTCTGGCAAACTAGTGAGGAGTAAATTCACTAAAAAATGATAGGCATTTGAGTTTCAGGCTTTATATATTTCAGAAAATGCATTGTAATACAATACCTTTTATTATAGCAACTTTCTAAGTTTATAAGAGCAATATTTAAAATTTGTCCCTAGTTTGGGGGCTTTGTCCCCCATTATTTTTGGCTCTGTCATGATTTTTTGTGCTAAGAGGTTAAAAATTATGCTTGTGTGAGTGAATGCAAGTATGAAACCAGGGGAGACTGACTGTGTATATGTATGTGTGTGTGAAAGCAGAAAGAGACTGTGTATGAGAAAGAGAATGGGCCCTATGTGAAATTGTTGTTTACTTACTTATTCATTTTTTAAGTACTATATAATTTTTTTATATATTTTTGATGTAAAATGCTTCCTCCAACACCATTAACATATACTACAACAAGTTTGAAACATTAGGTGGAGAACTATTTTACATCAAAAATAACATAATACTTAAAAAAATTAAGTAAGTAAAACACAATAGATTTACAGAGTCCATTCTCTAAGAGCAATAATGCCCTCCAGGGTGTGTGTTAATGTATAATTAATGCCCTTCCAGGGTTGTAGAGACCCTCCACATTAACACATACCATGTTGGATAACCACAAACCACAAATTGCATTCCTTTACCTGAAATAAATTTATTTATTTAGCTCTTTTGTCTTATGTGAAGACAAGACTTCTTCAGAATAAACAAAGAATGCAGTACCTCACTTAAATAGATAAAAATCAAATGTGGCCAGCTGTGTAATATATTTACACATTCAAATTGATACTTACATATAAAATAAATAAAGCAACCACCAAAGGGAACTTACAAAAACAACAAAAATGCATTCTATACCCATGAATATATATTATTATAGTATGTATTGTATAGTATATAGTATTTTTTTTATTTTTAACCATCCCTCTGTCTTAAAAAAGTATTTAATATTTATAGTGTCAATCATACCTAGGTATTTATCTGATACCCAACTGTATTTGCCATTTAGTTTCTGTGATTTCTAATTTATCTTATAGTTTCCCCCTTAACAATCACAAGGTTCATAGTGAATGACCAAGAAAAACATTTTTGTTAAATCCTATCATTCAGATATGTGTCTGCTGAAAGAATTGTTCATATCCTTTTCCTTAATAGCATAACAGTACTCTTGTATCCTAGCTGACAATTTCCTTATGGTCAACCGACATAATCAGTTCTATAATCTACACAAAATGCAAGGTACTATTGCAACTGAATTGCAGGAGTAGTGAGTATGACAATAAATAGTTTTATTTTAATACTCTAAGATCCAAAACAGTTCTTCATGTATTACGCCATTTGCATCAAAAGCATGCATTAGTATCCATCCTTTCATTTGTAGGAGGCAGATGTATTCATCGAAAGCATGCATTAGTATCCATCCTTTCATTTGTAGGAGGCAGATGTATTCATCGAAAGCATGCATTAGTATCCATCCTTTTTGTAGGAGGCAGATGTATTCATTGAAAGCATGCATTAGTATCCATCCTTTTTGTAGGAGGCAGATGTATTCATCGAAAGCATGCATTAGTATCCATCCTTTTTGTAGGAGGCAGATGTATTCATCGAAAGCATGCATTAGTATCCATCCTTTTTGTAGGAGGCAGATGTATTCATCGAAAGCATGCATTAGTATCCATCCTTTCTTTTGTAGGAGGCAGATGTATTCATTGAAAGCATGCATTAGTATCCTTCCTTTTTGTAGGAGGCAAATGTATTCATCAAAAGCATGCATTAGTATCCATCCTTTCATTTGTAGGAGGCAGATGTATTCATTGAAAGCATGCATTAGTATCCATCCTTTTTGTAGGAGGCAGATGTATTCATCGAAAGCATGCATTAGTATCCATCGTTTCATTTGTGGGAGGCAGATGTAGTCATCGAAAGCATGCATTAGTATCCATCATTTCATTTGTAGGAGGCAGATGTATTCATCGAAAGCATGCATTAATATCCATCCTTTCATTTGTAGGAGGCAGATGTATTCATCGAAAGCATGCATTAGTATCCATCCTTTCATTTGTAGGAGGCAGATGTATTCATTGAAAGCATGCATTAGTATCCATCCTTTCATTTGTAGGAGGGAGATGTATTCATCGAAAGCATGTATTAGTATCCATCCTTTTTGTAGGAGGCAGATGTATTCATCGAAAGCATGCATTAGTATCCATCCTTTCATTTGTAGGAGGCAGATGTATTCATCGAAAGCATGCATTAGTATCCATCCTTTCATTTGTAGGAGGCAGATGTATTTTCATACTGTCACTTTGTAGCAAACTTTTAAGCATAGTATCTCTTTTTATAGTATCTCTGTTTATAGTATCTCTGTTTTATGTGAAAGTGGGAGACCCACCTACCATTGCTGCTAAGTCAGCATTACCTTTAATTATAGTCCACTCATTCAAGATTATGCATTTAATATTACCTCAGTCCAAAGACATAATAAGGTAAAACAATTCACATTAGAAGCAACTTCTATTTTCTGTTCCTGGTTCATACAGGCATACAGAATCAGAAAATAAACAGAGGGGGGAATTTAATAAAACCTACACATTTTTTACTGTATAAGCATTGCTCCATGCTGCCAACATGTGGGAACAATTTTAGATTCATTAAGCGCTGCTGAGTGGCGTGCATGGGCGCGCCAACATGGAAACTTCCATGGCATGTAAATCACCTCATAAGCAAATGAATCTCATGCAAATAAGGCAGGTAGAGCCATCCAGCAAGCAGATAGGCAGTGCTGCAGACCCCGTGCCAGTATCTGTAGTGTACATGGAAAAATTCCATGTACAGGACTGTAGACAGACAAAAGGGGGCTGTAAAAATGTAGGTAGATACACAGAAATGGCATAGCACACACACACATGACCAAAACTATCCACTTCATGTTCCAAAAGTTACAGTAAATATATTAAAGTAAATTATTTTTTTTAATAATCTTTGCATGTTTGCATGGTGCTCTGCAGTGAGGAAACATAGATTATAAAAAAAACAAAAAAAAAAATGGAAAAATCAAATATTAATATTATGAGACAGAAATGTATTACAGGACCCTGTGTACAGTATCTACAATGTGCACTCGTGCTGTTGCTAACATGGAAAGGCTTGGAAGCATGTAGTATCCAGGTTGTGAGCACTGATCCCTATGCAAATGAGGAGGAGTTACTGAATAGCATAATGGGGTAACCGTGCCCACATATCCCCTCCGTGTAGCAGAGAACCATGTAGCTGACATCAAGAGAGGGTGTGTCCAACAACTTCTAAGCTGACTGGAGCTTAGCTGCACCTGTTTGAGCAGTGGTTCGCCATGCTGAGCATGGAAACCTGGGGAGGGAGTGTGCACTGACTTCTAAGCTTTACCTATGGGGAGTGCATTTGTGCAGTGTGCAACAGTGCACAGAGCATGTAAAAGGCCAATGATGGCTGACTTTATACAGGCACAGAAAACTGACAATATAGACTTCTGGTCACTTACAGGATCATACATGAACATATTTTTCTGAAATTCCCAGCTTAGAATACACTAGAGAACAAAAAAGCAGAGCAAGCTTTAAAAACGATTCCAACCGTTTATTATTGTTAGCACTTTCATGCAAGCAAGTGCCTGCACTTCATCAGACAAAGTAATTAACCCAAGATGCTGTGCTTATATACCAATAAGTAAATTATCACACATTAATTATTTAAAGTAACCTGTCACTATGTATACAAATACATAAAAAGTGACATAAAAGCCAAATAAGTAAAAATCACATTAATAATATGGATTCACTAGTGTAATATAAATTCATTACCCAAAACATACTCAAAAAGTACTTTCAAAAACCATTACTTATTAATTATTAAAACCTATCTTTTATACAACACTAGTTATATTTCATAAATACATTCAATGACACTTGAAAATTTCTTGCCAACAATAAATTTACCTTGAATCTATATTTACATATATACACAGCTATTCTCTATTAGCAATTAAACTATTTAATTTCATCTTTCTAAAGCTCTTAACTTGAGAATGCATTTTATAGAACTATACTCGTTAAGCCCTGGAAATGTTTAAGTGTTTGTTTTTATTTGCCAAATTAATTCCTTTTCTTCTAGCCTAAGTTGCCAGGGACCTTCCCTTATATTTTTATCTACACATTCAGCTATCACATATCTAAAATAATGTGATTGGAATTCCAGAATGTGCCTTGCTAATGCATTCATAGTGGTTCTCTTATTTATGTGGTACTGATGTTCGTATATTCTCTGCTTGAGAGGTCTCTCTGTCTTCCTAACATAAAAAACTTGGACACAGCTGGCATAAAGCTATGTATACTATTCCTGCTGTGTCATAGTTGTATCCACCATTTTGTTTGCATTTACTCCCATCTTTCCTTTATCAGAAGTTTAAATGAGGAGCAAAGCATGTTTTTGCCAGGCTGTGGAGTGGTGATTCATCACTGGGACAAAGCAGAAATTCCCTAAGACTACAAGAGCAGAATAAGTTATTTCTTACATTTATTTATTGAATTGCACTTTTTAACACTTATAATTGTGCTATACAGCTAATCTACTACATTTTGCAATGTTCTAAAGCTTTTTTTACTGTTTCACTGCATTTGTATACTGTTTTATACTGTTTCAACTGTATTTTTCATAGCTAGATAGTGTTTCATTATTGTAATTGCATTTTTACTGAATTACTTAACTGTAAACTGCTTTTTCATACTGAGAGTTGTATTTTCTGTTTGTGAGTGTTCTATCTGTGCTTTTCTGTGCATTTTTGTGAGCTTTCTGTGTTCTAGTCAGGTAGCATAGTCTGGATAGAGACCTGCTGTTATCCAGGCCTGGTTGTTATGATTGTTGAGTTTCCTGTGTTTCTGGTAGCCATCTTCTACTGATAGAGAATATAAAGCTAATCAGAGGAGGGGCTCACTGCTGTTTTTCTGCTGTAATAAACATTTCTGTAGTGCTTTCTGCCTACAGTAGTGTAGCTAGTAGCTGTAGTAGTTCCCCCATCCCTATTGGTGTCTTGTTCTTATACTTGGTGCCTTTGCAGTTGCCCACCCCTAATGTAAATTTGATCTGGGATACTCCTCCCAGTCTAGTGTCATTGGCTCATTCTACCTAATACAGAGAGAACATTTGAGAAGGCCAACCTAATTAGGTTCTTAACCTTGAATTATCTTCTGTTGCTCCTTTCTCCTTTTCAATTTTACTAAAAAAAAAAAAAAAAAAAAAAAAAAAACTTTGCTAGAATCACCTTGTGTTCTGACTGAGTGTGCTTCTCAGCTGATAAGTATATTTTTGGCACTTTTTAACTGTTCAGAGTTGAAAAAACAATAATTGAATTCAGTTCAGAATACATTTTAAATAAATTGCATTTATTTCAACTGAATTTGCTTTAATATTGCTACACACTCAAGTGTGCCAGCTTGCACTGCACTTGAATTGTTTTAGTGCTGTTTTCACTGCTTTTTTGTTGTTGTTGTGTCTTTCGGCTTATCCCGGTTAGGGGTTGCCACAGTGGAACTCCGATCCGCTAATGTTTGGTAGTGGATTTTTACGTGCCGAGTTACCAGCCCTGACGCACAACCTTCAATGAAGGCATGCCCATTCACGTATGCCTCCACACAGAAGCCGCTCTAGCTGAGAATTGAACGGGACAACGTCTTGCTGTGAGGCGACAACGCTACCGCAGCACCACTACCGCGGGTTTTCACTGCTTTTTTGTAAAAAAAAAAAAATCTAAGCTTGTTTCCTGCCTTTCCTGTAACTAGTCTAGTCCAGATACAGATTTGCTGTATCCAGGACTGCTTGTAAATTTCTGAGTCCCCCAAGCCTTTCTGTGCTGGAGGAAAGCCTTCTAGCTTGTCAGTGGGACTGGTAAGCACTAGGTAGCCTATCTACCACAAGAAGAGTGGTTCCTGGCCCAGACAATGTAATGTATTGGCCGTTTGGGCAGTTTTTCTATCTCTTTCAACTTTCTGGTTGAAAAGCCCGCATTTGTGCTTTTCCCACCTTTCCTGTAACTAGTCTAGTCCAGATACAGATTTGCTGTATCCAGGACTGTTTGTAAGCTTCTGAGTGGTGCCAAAGTCTGCTCTTCAATTTTTCCCTTAGATCTGCTAGTTCTCTCCTCTCCTGCACTTTTACTAGCTTATTAGTCAAGCACTTTACCAGACATCTTGTAGCAATTATTGTAGCACAGAAAAGTGCTACCAGCACTAAACATTCTACAAGGAAAAAGCTCCAGTACTTATTGTTAATGCCCACCCCTCCAGGCATATCTAAAGGTCAGTTCCCTGTGATTTCTCTTAATAACCTGGTGAACTTGAGCATCCTGAGGCAATGTCGCAACAGCCTCATGTACACCGACAATCCTCTCCTCTTACCTCCCAACACTCAGACTTGTGAGAGATGCACTTATATATCCAAATTGGAAGCCACACACTCTCCAGCCAAGACCGGAATAGCTGGTCAAGAGGAGAAGGTCAACACTTGCACCACACCACATGGAACACATAGCCCTTCAGAACACACACCAGCACTGCCTTCACATAAAAACACAAAGCACACACCCATCTTTGTGGAGGCTCTCAATAAAAATCTACCCAAACAGCAGAGACCTCCAAGGCAGAAATGCATATGACCACTGCAACACAACACTAATCATGAGATACATAACTTTCCTAAACAGTGTTCCCCTCAACCAAAGCCCCGAAGGCAAAACAACATGCCCAACACACTAGTCATAGGTGACTCGATTGTGAGGCACACTGATGTCCCATTCACTAGGTTGAATAAGTAGAAAGTAACAGTCAGCTGTCTGTCAGGTGCCGGCTCCACCACATAATGCACACACTCAGGTCCCTCAACAACAGGTACAAATATGACTCTGTCATTGTACATTGTAAATGGGTGTGAATGACCTGAGATGTACCTCCCTGGACTACAAGAAAAGAGACATAGAGGAGCTCTCAGATTATGTAGCCCAGGTGGGTATGACCCTAGCCCCAAGCAGCATCCTACCATCACCCAGAATGATACCACAGTACAGACAGAAAATGATTGATTTCAACAACTGGCTAAGTTTCTGGTGTCATTCTAAGGGGATCCAGTATCTGTCTGTCTGGGATGACATGATTAACAGACCTTGATGCTTTGCCAGAGATGGCTGGCATCTGTCACCCCTGGGATTCCAGATACTGGCCAAAGCTCTTGTCACCCTATAGTGCCTTTTTTAAGCAGTGTTCCAAAGACCAAATTACCACCATAACAGCTACAAACAAATGCAGTCTGAGGGTCATACTGCTCAACACTAGAAGTCTAAATCTCCAAATGCATTCGCTCGAAGCACTCCTTAAAATGGAGAACACCGACATTTGTGCTATAACAGAGACCTGGTTCAAAGCAGCATAAAGCACCCCTGCACTACCAGGCTATAACTAATTCCACACCTTTAGGCCCCAGACCTTGGACCGAAGCTCCAAAGGCGGTGGTGTTTCCATATTCATAAAGGATGAGCACACTTCCAGACTGGTAGCCCAACATAATGCATCAGAAATACTTCAGGTGCAGCTAACATTGGGTAAAACAACAATTTAGGTTGTAGCCTGCTATAGGTCCCCAACCATGTCCCAAGGCTCACACTCCATGTTCCTAAGCACCCTGGAGAATAGTAGGGTCCAACCTAACACTCATACTGGGCAACTTCAACTACCCCTCCATTAACTGGGAAAACTACTCATGTACCAATACACTTGCCCAACGTTTCCTGGAATTCATTAATTCCAATGCTCTGGACCAGCTCGTTCGTACCCCCACTAGAGTTAGCAACATCCTTGACCTGGTCATTACTAACATGGGTGACCATTGCTCTACACCAATAGTCAACTCCTCCCTGGTTAGATCTGACCACAAACTAATCACCTTGGAAATCCACATCCCTCCCACCCCACCCCCCTGCAAAGGTAGCCACCATGAAAAACTTCTCCAAAGCTAACTTTGGGCTCCTAAAAACAGAGGTGGCTAACTTCATGGCACCCATGCAAATGGAAAATAGTTGCATGACCACTGAATCATACACCAATGCACTGTACGAACATGTACACAAATGCATGGATCTCGCCATACCCAGTAGAACCAAGACACTCCCCTCCAAAAAAAGGAAGCCAATCTGGTGATCTCCTGTCATAAACAAACTCTACAACAGAAGGAAGAAATTGATGCGGAATAAGATGAAGCCCCAAGACTGGAAAAACTCCCTTATCAGCCTCAACAAAAAGTTGAGATCCCTCATTAAATCCTCTAAAGCTAGCTATGAAAACAGAATTGCAGCAGACAGTAAAGACAACCACAAGGCCTTCTATAGTTATGTAAAGAATCTCCACAGCAATACCCAGATTTGCTCTGAGCTACTGCACATGGTACCTCTTATACCGAGTCAACAGATATTGCCAATATACTGGCCAACAGATTCAGTGCCAACTGTACCCCTCTCTCTCCCCCCAAAGGACCAATCACAATACCAGTAGATTGCCAGGCACCCAGTATTACTGCTGCACAGGTTAAAATAGCACTGTCCAAGACCAAGAATACAGCTTCTATGAGACCTGATAATATCCCTGGCTATGTTCTACATGAACTACAGAGTGAACTGGTAACTCACCTGTGTGCCCTGTTCAGTCACAGCTTTACCAAAGGCTTTGCCCCTACCGAATGGTGCACTGCTACAGTCATCCCTCTCCACAAAGGAGGAGCAACTACAGACCCTGGGAACTATCGCCCCATTAGCCTGACGAGTCTGATATGCAAAGCTATGGAATGCATCATCATGGACCTAATAAACAAGGATATAGGGAATCTCCAAACTCTGGATCCTACACAGTTTGGTTTTGTGAAGGGTAGAGCATGCCTGCTCAACCTGGTTGACTTCTTTGAGTCAGTCACCAGAGCTGTGGATGAAGGCAAGGTGGTTCATACAGCCTACCTTTATCTGGCCAAGGCCTTTGATACCATTCCCCACTCAGGAATCATAGAAAAACTCACTAAGCTAGGCATCAACCTATATATCACAAGGTGGGTTGCAAACTGGCTCACAGATCCACAGTGTGAAAGTAGCTGACTCCAAGTCAGACTGCCGACTAGTCATGAGTGGAGTCCCACAGGGTTCGGTCCTGGTTTTTCTTCTGTTTGGTATCTACTTCTCTGACGTCCAGGCTAACACGAAGGGACTCTGGTTGACAAAGTTCGCAGACGATTGCAAGTTGGGAGCTATTATTAACTCCCCAAGTGATGTTGATATCCTACAGAAACGCCTCATTGAGACCAACGACTGGTGTCAGAACCATGGCCTTAAGCTCAATGCCAAAAAATGTGTCATCATCCCCGTTGGGAAAAACCCGTTTCCCATGAATTACCACATTGATGGTAGTCCACTGAACACAGAGATCTGGGAACACAGGTTGACAGCAACTGCTCTTTTGACCAATACATTGCCACTGTGGTCAGAAAGTCCTTCTGTGTGACACATCTCATTACTAAGGGTTTTGCATCCAGTATGAAAGAGGTCATTGTCTCCCTCTACTCTTCCCTCATTAGGCCAGTCATCAAGTACAATGCCACATTTGGCATGTACCTCACTAGACACATGCAACAGCTGGACAGGCTGCAGAAGTACCTCACAAAGAGGATCCTAGGCCTTAAACACTTGTCCTATATGGACAGACTCAAAACACTCCAACTATTCTCTGTCTCATATCGCCTACTTAGAAGCGATCTCTGCTTGACTTACAAAGCCATGTCTGACCGAGCTCTGTTAGAAATGCTGCATCTAAAGAAATCCCAATCCCTCCACACCACACACTCCAGAGACCTCAACCTCATTACCACAATCAACAGAACATGCTGGAGGGACAGGTTCATAGCCCAGAGACTGCCCATGCTATGGTATAGACTTCCCATACATGTCAAACAGAGCACCTCACTGGCCCTCTTCAAGAGAAATCTTGATGACTGGATGGGAAATAGAAAATTCGCCCCACAGATCACTCCA
Source organism: Protopterus annectens (assembly GCF_019279795.1). Classification (NCBI taxonomy): domain Eukaryota; kingdom Metazoa; phylum Chordata; order Ceratodontiformes; family Protopteridae; genus Protopterus; species Protopterus annectens. Next base: position 504,081,176 of record NC_056729.1, read on the forward strand.
GTGGCTGTACTCAACAGAGGCACTGGGAACTATGGTCGGGTGGCACAATGCCAGGGTAATCCTATTGGTTAGGCTTGTAAAGGCTCCAGGGCCATTAGCCTAGTACATACCTATGAACCTAATAACGTATAAACATGCAGTTATAAGGCTAGTGTCCATCCTGCATTCCACTGTTCTTCTACTGGCATTGTCAGCCATAATCCTGCAAGAAATAACAGCACAGCACTGACAAGGATCATTCTTCACTAACGAAAGATTCTAAGGATTATGATTATAAATCAAGGCAAAAAAGCAGTGCATAAAGAGTCCATCTTCAAAGCCTAAGATGTGAATATGACAAACATTACACTTTTTTGTAAAAGTGCAGCTATTGTTTAGATTTTTGAGTTTTACTGCTATTATTTCTTCTCAATGAAAAGATGGAAGATTGAACGTGGGATGAGAATGATGTAAGCAACTTGTGTAATTACCCCAAAACTTTTTTAAGGAAATCACTTACTTTCTCTTCATGTACATAACTAACGTCTATATGCATGTTTATTTAAATATTAGCAATAGGCTATGAATTCCAGGAATAATATTTCTTTTAGGTACAGAAAGAATAGAAAGTACATGTAACAAGTGTTTCTATACCTCAGGGGAAGGAAATCTCATTACAGAATATTCTTCGATTAAAAAACAAAACACTGCATACGATCAAAATACTTGTTGAAACTGTACAGTAGTGTCTCAGAAGGTATGAAAAAAACATTTTTCAAAAAATTTGTGACAGATGTATGAGTCACGTCACTTGTGAGAGCAGTGTGAAGTCAAAAACTATGCAGAAAATGAAACAATGCATAGATTGTCAGTTACAGAATGAAAAGCAAGGCCGCCACTACAGCTTATCTGTTAGGTCAGGCAATGAACAGACTAAGGGAGCCACCCATCCTTTCCATGCTGTCAGGTTATGTACACTTCCCTCACTGGCATACTACTCTGATACAGTGCACAAGATGCAGCAATACTTCATGTGCTGGTACTGAATATGTCATGCTATACCTTTACTGAGCAGGCAGTGATATAAAAAAGGAAAGTGCAAATAAAATGTGTACGATTAAATTACACAAGATGAACTTAGTCAGAAATAGGAAGAAACATATCTGAGCTCCAATCCTCACATTAAGAAGAGAAAATGAGTATACAGGGTGGGTGAAATGGTTGTTATTACCTCTGAATCCTATATTTCTTCATGTTTTCAAACCATATTACCATGATATATAACTCAATTAAGCAAAATTCCACATTGCAAGTAATTGGTTATTGTACTGTAACTTATTGTGAGTGCTGGTAATACTGTTCATTCACACGACTGATGATTAATGGTAATACAGTTATATATGCACTGTGTAACTTAATAGGCCATTGCACCTTCTATAATTAATCTTCAAACTAGCAAAGGCATATACTTTAAAGAAGCATGGTGAGTACGAGGCACCTGCACTGATCTTGGAAGAGGTGATCTTTTTTCTCTTGAAAGGAGCACTTAAAACTTTAAAGCATGCAACTGATAATTATGACATAGCCTTTGAATATATGGTCTGAAAGTTTTAGTTTGTAATGCATATCAGGCACTAGCATCTTAACTATAATAGTTATGCTGCAAAAGAACTGTGCTCTTTTTTCATCTTCATCTCCTCCTGACATCAAGGCCACTGACTGTTCTTTTCCTCAGACTGATCAGTTTATATCCTAGTGGGGATAGAGCGTCTCCTTTTAATGAGAAAGGACCTATGGTGCATTTTGATGAAAGAACCAGCTGCTATACATGTCAAATGTCTCTCTAAACACTGTTTGTTTATCTAATTTGCTTGATGCCCTACAATTCACAGAAAACACATAAGAAAGAAGCTAAGAGTGGCACATACTTACATGCATTACTGGGCTACTAATGGTGCACAGCACCTGGCACCTACGGTTTTTCAAGCAACCCAGCTGAAATAAGTCACTGTCCTACAACACTATAAATCTGCACTAGAACAGAGTAACACTCCCTTCAAGGCATCAGAGTTGTCATCCAGTACTCATTCTTACATCCCTTCGCCAGCTCTTCAGGATCTGGGATATTGAATGAACATAGGTCACAGGCTTTACAAGTGGACACCTTATACCTATACTATCAGGCCAGCCCCTTAAAATTAAGTTTATAGCCTCCTGAGCTACTAAAAGGGACTTTAAATATCCATGTATGCAATAAAAGACTACCAGGTTGTGCATGCTATTATAATAATTGAAAAAAAAGCACTACAGAAGCTTAATTGGCTAATTGCCAAGTCTGCACATATTTTGATACCCATCCTCAGGAGATATTTATAGTACAGAGATAAATCAACCTATAAGCTACTTGCTCAGGACACTCTTGTTTGCTGCCACTTGCTCAAAAAGGTAAATGCTCAAACTAACTCTATCTCCAATAACTACTTAGCCCTCCCAACACCATATCCTATAAGATCATGTAGCCATATCAGATCCAGAAACTCCCTTCCTACTCTCTAACCCTAAAACCCCCTTCCCACTCCTTAAAACTAAAATCCCCATTCTATTCTTAACCCTAAGACTCCTTTCCAGCCCCTTAAATGTAAAATCACCCTCCTACTCCCTAAACGTAAAACTCCTTTTCTGACAGGTGCCCTAATCTACAATCTTACCCCTTCCCACTTCCTTACCATGGCTGCTGCACTTACTTCGCTCAAACTTGAATAATGTATTCAGGTAAGGTGTGGCAGCTGCTTGCCTGTACTTATGCTTGAGTTCAAGTAGCAGCCTACCTAAGCGTCAAGACCTTCAAGACCCTGGCTTCAGGACATTAGTCTTGGAGCACTTGGAATTCATAGGCTTACCTATACAGTAAATATCAGAATCACATTTATTGACCAAGTATGCATGCATACAAGGAATTTGACTCCGGTTTCAGTGACTCTCCAATTATGAATTGCATGAATGACATACATGCAACTATTAAGAACAAGACAAAAAAGTAAATGTACATATACATATGCATACAAGGTGCAAAGTGCAACTCAGTGCAAGAAATACTGAAATAAACTCTGAAAGAAACAAGTATTAACAATATGTAAACAATACTGCAGAATCCTTGGAGGCTTGGGAAAAAGAATGCTCCACCCTAATAATCTGAGTTATCCATTTATGAACTTGATGGCCTGTGGAAAAAAATGTTCTTATATCGGTTGTTTTGGTGCGTATTAATCTATAATGCATAGCCGATGGTAATAGTTCAAAAAGATGGTGGCCTGGATGTGAAGGGTCGGTGATGATTTTCCCTGCCCTTTTCATGACTCTGGAATAGTACAGGTCCTGTAAGGATGGTAAACTAGGACCGCTGATATTTTTTGACAGATCTGACTGTTTGATGTAACCTATTTTTGTCATGATTTGACAGAGATCCAAACCACACTGTTATGTAGATGTATAGAGATATATATATAGCTATAGTTATAGATACAGATTAGCAGTTTAAAGTGTTGACCACTGCTTTGATCACACAGGATTTGTTGACAAAACTTAATCAATTCCTGTTTTATCTATTGCCAGAATGCTGCAAGACAGTAAATTTCCCCCACCCCGGCCAGTGTTTTGCTGAGGTGTGATTCACTGTAATGAGTTTGACTAAGTTAATGATGTTTTACTGTCAAAAGTAATGAATATATATTCATACATGAATCTGCATGTGTGTGTGTTTGTGTGTAATATGTGAGCATCTGCTCCGTGCTAATTGAAACATCTTGTACTATACATTTAGGAAACAGCTAGGAAACAACTTTTAATAACTGACAAAGCCATTAGTCATTACAAATGTTTTCTTGTCTTGCAGTCCGAGGTATTTTGCTTATAACTCAAGCAAACAGCATACATACATATAGATATGTATGTGTGTGTGTGTGTGTGTGTGTGTGTGTGTATATATATATATATATATATATATATATATATATATATATGTGTATGTTGTTGTTGTCTTTTGGCTTTTCCCTGTTAGGAGTCGCCACAGCGGAACTCCGGTCCGCTAATGATTGGCAGTAGATTTTCACAAACGCCGAGGTGCCAGCTCTACAACGAAGGCACACCCATTTACGCATGTCTTTCAAACACCCACCCACCCGTGGGAAGGACATGCAGACTCCACACAGAAGGCACTCCCCGCATGTATTTTGTGTCTGTGTAATAGCATACTTCATTACTATCTATGTACATTCCATGTTACATTTATACAATATGAATAATGAAATAATGTTATCATTATATTCAGATCGATAAGCATTTCATATTATTAATAACCACTTAATGTCACTAACCATTTTCTTAAATTCATTTATGCTGTTTAAAGTTGCCATCATATAAGAGCATTGATTACATCCCCTACAAGGAAAAGTCCCTTGCCTATTGGATATAACTTCCTTTTTTCTTCCATCCTCATAACATAGCAGCCTTTTCAGTGATTTATTATTTCGATAACTATAACTGGGTTTATATCCTACTATGTTTCTTATTTCATCATTAATGCTCAGTATAGCCCAATTTTTATCAATGACTTTACATATGTCTTTATTATTATTAGAAAAAGGAATATTTAACCTCAGTTGTGTTCAAGGTTGTCCAGTGTCTTTCTTCTCATTATGCTGTATATCAGTTTTCTTATTATTAAAATAAGGTTTCCCTTTTCCACTTCTATCTATAATTTGGGGGTCCATTAGGACATCACTTTCTCTACTATAGTAACCCCTTTGTAGAAATTAATTTCTTAATTTCTTCATGGTTTCGTCACATTTCACATCCTCACTGGTTAGATGAGATATTCTTCTCCCTTGATTTATCACTATGTTATGAAAAATGTGTCCTGGATGCATGCTAGTACAATGAAGTAAATTGTTTTTTCTACAGGTCTTCCTATATAGTGCTGTAGTAAAAGCCTCGTTCTCTCTAGCAATAAAAACATCTAAGAATTCAATCTCTGTTTTTGACCATTTACCTTCAAAACTCAAAAAACTTGTAGTCTGATTAATGTATTCTATAAATCTGGATAAATCAGTTTCAGTCCCTTTCCATAGAAAAAACACATCATCTACAAATCTCTTATAGTACACAATTTTGTTGGCATATTCAGTATCTATAATATAGGTCTTTTCCCAATGAGCCATTACCAGGTTCGCATATGAGTTCGCACATGGCATTCCCATCGCCACCCCTTGCCTCAGTAGATAATATTCATCATTGTACATAAATACATTGTTTTCTAGTATTAATTCTAGTAACATCATGCATTTCATTATGATGTCAGAATCGACATGGTTATGACATATGAAATATCTTAAATATTCAAGTCCTTCCTTATTAGGAATCATTGTAAATAGTGATTTAACATCCACAGTTACTAACCATACATCTGATGTATTCACTTTGTCTCCTAATTCTGCAGAAAATGTATTCAAAAATTCTTGTGTATCTCTAATTATACTTCTTGTTTTCCAAACTAATTCTTTAAGTTGATTTTCAACATATATAGAGAGTGGTTCTGTCAACCACCCTCTACTAGAGACTCTCGGTCTCATTTTAGGCTCATATACATTTTTATGAACCTTTGGAAGGCCTCTAATTGTTGATATTGTAGGTGACTCAACCAAGAAGCATTTATATAAATCTGCATCTATAATATTTGACATAAATAAGTCATAGAGGTTACTATGCATATTATTAATTATTTTATTCAATTGGACTGATGATGGCAACTAATAGTTTCACTCACCCAGATACAAAAAGAATATATAATTTTAAGCATTATGCTGATTGTAAAACCAGAGATATAATCTATCTATCTAGCTGTCTAAAATGTAACAGCTTCTACATAGGCAAGACAAATAGGACTATGAGAGAAAGGGTGAGAGAACATATATATGCAATTAATCGAGAAGATGAAACAAACACACTGGCACAACATGTATTAAATAATGGGTTAGACCATAAATTTAAGTTTATGGTAATAGAGTTAATTGGAAGAAACAATAGGTTAGGGAATGTTACTGAACAGGAGGAATTTAGATGGATTATTAGACTGCAGTCTGACAAAGGGAAAGGTTTGAATGACAGGATAACCATCAAACCTTTCCTTAGAGATAGGCCATTAAGACATTAATTTTAATTTTTAAAAAATAGATTTTATATACAATAGATATTTTTTATATAATAGGTACATATATATATATATATATATATATATATATATATATATATATATATATATATATATATATATATATATATAGTTTTAGTTGATGTATATAAATTTTAATGGCTTTAAACAGCATAAATGAATTTAAGAAAATGGTTAGTGACATTAAGTGGTTATTAATAATATGAAATGCTTATAGATCTGAATATAATGATAACATTATTTCATTATTCATATTGTATAAATATAACATGGAATGTACATAGATACTAATGAAGTATGCTATTATACAGACATAAAATAACAAGAGCATTTAGAATGTATGTACTGACATCTAATGGTGAATATAGGTAATATCTGTAAAAGGCGAACTTTTGGCACCTTTTTGACTATTTAAATGAATGTTAAAACACCATACCCGAAAGCGCTTACAAAAAGCTTTTTATACTGTTCTGTTTTTTACACTGTTGGAATAAAAGAAAACCATTGAAGTTAGCCGTGGTGGTCCTTGGAATTGTGCTAAAGGAAGTTTTATTGTTTCATTCAGAGACCTTTATCCTGAAACTGCTTCTTTGCTCTAGTTAATTTTGTAACATTGTTTTACTAGTGCAGTGAGAGAACTATTAAGACCAGTTACATTTATTATTTAGTTATGTGTTCTAAGTCGCTTTATGTTATTTAGTGTAGATTTTTAGATTTAAGTACATTTTGCCAGTAATGTTTTTGCACCTACCCCCTTCAGAAACAGTGCAACAGTCCTACTGTAATAAATGAAATCCAAAGCCAGATAAAGGCATTTTGGCTTAAACTGTGAAAAATAGGAGATGGTCAGAAAAATGAAAATTTGGTAAAGGCTTGGACTCTCTTTTGTGAGACAGACCCGTATATAGAGTCAGGGACAAGATCCTAAAAAAGTGACTTCTTAAAAATACAAATTTGACTTTCACAATAACTTAGATGAAACATTAGTATACATTGCCATATCCTTGCATTAAAAAGAAATCCAGGAGTCTACCATCAAACTACACGCATTGGATGCCCATCAACTGCAGCATAAAGACATTAAGGTAAATCCAGAGCTGGATAATGGTCTAATGGGGCCCTAGGCAGGACAATGGACTGAGGCCTCCTCTTGCCACATCTACCACATGCCATCACCATGCCTCCACCACCAAATCTCCTCCCGCACCACCAAACCAATATCCCATATTTGACTGTCTCTCTCTTCAGTTACCATAAAACACTGTTCATCCAGTCTTTACTTTTACGACACTGATTCTCCTTTCACAATCACTACACAGTATTAGGCTGTGACAACAAAAGCTGTCTAAAATGCTGCTATTCTTGTGTGTGTGTGTGTGTGTGTGTGTGTGTGTGTGTGTGTGTGTGTGTGAAGAAAGAGACAGAGTGTGAACTAGCCACTTAAAATATTAATACTATTAAAATGAAACACTGACAGAATAAGAAAAGTGAATCAAACGTTTTCTGAAGTAAAAAAAAGTCTATAACTAATAATAATACATATACACATGCATACATAATATCATTATTTAGTGTAATTTGCCACTTTTCCCCAAAAGTCATCATCCAATCATCAGAAATAATTAAGGACAATGAGAGACATGTTTAAAATAATAGTACTATTAATATGAGACCTGACAGAATAAGAAAAGTGAATTCCTATATATTTTCTGAAATAAAATTCTATAACTTATTAATGTCATTATTATGTCTAATTCACCACCTTTTCTCTAAGTGTAATCACTATGAGGGATTAAGAGGGACAGCCTTTATCCCAACTGGTGTAATGTGGCAGAATTTGGAAGGAATTAAAAATAACAATGTCATTTTAAACATTAATGCACTGCATCTGGGCAAAGTCTACAATATTGAGAGGACAAAGGCCCAAAAATAAGGACAGATTTTAAATATACAGTGGATATAAAACGTTTACACAACCCTGTTAAAATGCCAGGTTTTTGGGAAATAAAAAAATGAGACCACAATAAATCATTTCAAAAATTTTCCCACATTTAATGTGACCTATAACCTGTACAATTCAATTGAAAAACAAACAAATCTGTTAGGGGGAAAAATATAAAAAAATAAAAAAATGTACAATAAGCTGGTTGCATAAGTGTGCACACCCTTAAACTAATACTTTGTTGAAGCACCTTTTGATTTAATTACAGCATTCAGTCTTCTTGTGTACACACCTGCCATCAATTAAAGAGACTCTGATTAACCCCAAATAAAGTTCAGTTGTCCTAGTAGGATTTTCTTAACATTTACTCAGTTGCCTCCTACAGTAAAAGCCATGGTTCACAGACAGCTTGCAAAGCATCAGAGTGATTTCATTGTTGAAAAGTATCAATCAGGAGAAGGGTACAAAAATTGTCCACAGCATTGGATATACCATGGAACACAGTGAAGACAGTCATCAAAAAGTGGTGAAAATATGGAACAACAGTGACATTGCAAAGAACTGGACGTCCCTCCAAAATTTATGAAAAGACAAGACAAAAACTTGTCAGGTAGGCAGCCTAAAAACCTACAGCAACACTGAAGGAGTTGCAGGAATTTCTGGCAGGTACTGGTTGTGTACTACATGTGACAACAATCTCCCATATTCTCCATATGTCTGGGCTATGGGGTAGGGTTGCAAGATGGAAGCCTTTTCTTACACAGAAAAACATCCAGGCCCAGCTAAAATTTGCAAAATAATACATCAAGTCTCCCAAAAGCATGTGGGAAAATGTGTTATGGTCTGATGAGACCAAGGTTGAACTTTTTAGCCACAATTCCAAAAGGTATGTTTGGCGCAAAAACAACACATCACATCACCAAACAAACTCCATCCCCACAGTGAAGCATGGTGGTGGAAGTATCATGCTTTGGGGTTGTTTTTCTTCAGCTGGAATTGGGGCATTAGTCAAGGTGGAGGGAATTAAGAACAGTTCCAAATACCAGTCACTTGTGGCCCAAAACCTTCAGGTGTCTGCTTGAAAGCTGAAGATGAAGAGGAATTTCACCTTTCAGCACGATAATGACCCCAAGCATACATCCATATCAACAAATGAATGGCTTCACCAGAAGAAAATTTTAATTTTGGAATAGCCCAGCCAGAGCCCAGACCTAAATCCAATAGGAAATCTGTGGGGTGACCTGAAGAGGGCTGTGCACAAGAAATGCCCTCGTAATCTGACAGATTTGGAGCACTTTTGCAAGAAAGAGTAGGCAAATATTGCCAAGTCAAGATGTGCCATGCTGATAGACTCCTACCCAAGAAGACGTGCTTCAACAAAGTACTTATGGAACCAGCTTATTGTATGTTTTTTATTTTTTTATGTTTTTCCCCTAACAGATTTGCTTGTTTTTCAATTGGATTGTACAGGTTATAGGTCACATTAAAGGTGGGAAAAGTTTTGAAATGATTTATTGTGGTCTCATTTTTTTATATCACAAAAAACTGGCATTTTAACAGGGATGTGTAAACGTTTTATATCCACTGTAGCTCTCTTGCTGCTATGAAAAACAACAGGATGGAGGGTGTGGCCAAGATGGTGAGCAGTTAACATCACTGTTTTAGCTCTGCTTTATTTTAACATCTCTGACCATATTTTTACTGAAAATCTCAAATGGAATGTTTCAAAACTTGATGGAGTTATAGTTGAACATCTGCTGAAAGATTTACTACAAAAAATAACAAGTTTGAAACTCTTTTAATTGTTTTTTCTTGTCAAGAAAACCGAAAAGAACTAATTGTCTTAGAATGAGCCACTCTAAGCCCAGTGTACAGGACAGTACTGTGAAAAGAGACATATACGCTATACTAAGTAATGTCAGTGAGTTGTCTGTAAAGATAGATAAATTAGAAAGCAAAATTAACAATTTTAAAGAGGAATGTAAAAACCAAGTTGAAGTGCTCAGTGAGTCTCTTAAACAACAATCATCATAAATCTCAAGTATAGAAGAGGCAGTGTCTGATTTTGATGGAGGATTACTTGAAAATGAGAATAACAACAAATTTCTTCTGAAACAAAACAACTTATTCTGAGAAAAAAAAATAGAAGACTTGGAGAACAGAAGAAATAACATCGGGATTTACAGGATTCCTGAAAAAAGTAGAGGGAGACAGTATGATTCAATTCCTTAATTCCTGGCTGCCTAAAACTTTGAATGTGTCTGAAGCTTTTCCTTTGGCATCAAAAGGACACAGATCACTTTCCAACTCATCTTTAAAAAAAAAAAAAAAAAAAAAAACACCTCCACCAAGATCAGTGATCATAAGATTTTTTCTCAAATCAATCTCAAATCCAGATAAGGATTTAGTCTTAAAAGCTGCATGGACTAATTATCTAGTTAAAATAAAAGAAAATACTATAAGATTTGACAATGACTAATCAGCATTAGTGATGTCAAAGAAAAGAATGTGTGCTACTTGTTAAAAGCTTAAAGAAAATATCAAAGCACAAATCTTGTTTCCAGCAAAAATAAGGGTTCACCTTCCAGAAGGAAAGAAGAATTTTAACACCTTGGAAGATACAATGGACTTTATATAGACAAATAAAATCCCAGAGAAAACAGAAGAAATGGACTAGAATCTATCAACTTCTTTGAAGAAAAATGCATCAAGAGATGATTGGTTAATAAAAGACAAAAACAGTAACAAACTATAGGACAAACGAAAATCAATGTATTTCATGGTTATGAGTTCTTATTAATTTAAAGAAGTATCTGAATAGTTATGAACAGTTACTGAATATTACTTTTTACAAGGCAAATCATTTCTTTCTTTCTTTCTTTCCCTACTTCAAATGGTTACTTGTTCCCTTTTTAAAATGTTAGTTTGGTTCTTTTAGCTATATATGAAATTAAAGCCACTTATTTTCATTTAGAGTTTAAAAGGTTAAACTATTAATTTTATTAAAATTTAATCATTATTATGATCAAACTTATGTTAGGTGGCACACTTTCTGATATCTTTGCATAGATGAATAATGCACTATTAAATATAATACAAGATGCAACAATGACACTAAAGAGGCATGTTAAGTTACATTCTGGGTTTTTAAAATGTTCCAGTAGTGTGCTACTGATAGTATACTTGACATGCAATAACATCGAGGAAAGACATGCTATACTATAAACAAAGTATAAAAATATAATTTTTGCATATATAAAAGTTGCTATTGGAATGATATCAAATAATTAGAGTAACATTCACACTTTTACAAGTTAAACCTGGATCACACATCTTCTTCTCTTTCGGCTGTTCCTGTTAGGGGTCGCCACATCGGATCATCTGTTTCCATTTCTTCCTGTCCTTTGCATATTACTCAGTCACACCAACCACCTGCATGTCCTCTCTCACCACGTCCATAAACCTTATCTTAGGCCTTCCTCTTTTCATCTTAGCTGGCAGTTCCATCCTTAGCATCCTTTTCCCAATATACCCATCATCCCTCCTCAGCACATGTCCAAACCAATGCAATCTCCCCTCACTGACTTTGTCTCCAAACCGTACAACCTGAGCTGACCCCCTAATATACTGATTCCTAATCCTGTCCATCCTTGTCATACCCAGTGCAAATCTTAACATCTTTAACTTTGCCACTTCCAGCTCTGACTCCTGCCTTTTTGTCAATGCCACCATCTCCAACCCATACAACATTGCTGGTCTCACTACCCTCTTGTAGACCTTCCCTTTCACTCTTACTGGTACCTGTCTGTCACAAATCACTCCTGACACTCTTCTCCACCCATTCCACCCTGCCTGTACTCTCTTCTTCACCTCTCTTCCACACTCACCATTACTCTGAACTGTTGATCCCATGTACTTAAACTCATCCACCTTCGCCAACTGTACTCCCTGCATCCTCACCATTCCTCTATCCTCCCTCTCATTCACACACACATATTCTGTCTTAGTCCTACTGGCCTTCATTCCTCTCCTCTCTAGAGCATATCTCCACCTCTCCAGGGTCTCCTCAACCTGATCCCTACTCTCACTACAGATCACAATGCCATCTGCAAACATCATAGTCCATGGGGCCTCCTGTCTGATCTTGTCTGTCAACCTGTCCATCACCATTGCAAATAAGAAAGAGCTCAGAGCTGATCCTTGGTGTAATCCCACCTTCACCTTAAAAGGATCTGTCACTCCCACTGCAGACTTCACCACTGTCACACTACCCTCGTACATATCCTGTACCACTCTTACATACTACTCTGCCACTCTTGACTTCCTCATAGAATACCACAACTCCTCTCTAGACACCCTATCATATGCTTTCTCCAAGTCCACAAAGACACAATGCAACTCTTTCTGACCTTCCCTATATTTCTCCATCAACAGTCTCAGAGCAAACATCGCATCTGTAGTACTCTTTCCCGGCATGAAACCATACTGCTGATTGCTAATCATCACCTCGCTTCTTAACCTAGCTTCCACTACTCTTTCCCATAACTTCAAGCTGTGACTGATTAGTTTTATCCCTCTGTAGTTAATACAACTCTGCACATCACCCTTATTCTTAAAAATAGGTACCAAAAACACCAGTGGTGGCTGGTGACTTCAAATTAAAGGGGGGCTGCAGGAGACAGCTGTATGGGTGGGGCCAATGGGATGGGGTGTGGCCAACCAGAAAGGGGTGGAGCTATGCTCAAAACCACAACAACTGGAACTGTAATTAAATAAGCTGCCCTGGGTGCCAGTCATTACGAGAGTCCAATCAAGACAAAATGAAGTGTAGAACAAAAAAATATTTCAATGCATTGGCTACATGACAACTTAATATCTAGATGGAAACATAGGTTGTGAGCCAGTCAAAATCTAGTATAAAAAAAAAAAAACAAGCAGCACTCAACTCAAACCACTTCTCCTTGCACTGCAGTTCTAATTATAATTTATATTCAGCTTTATAAAAGTGGCAAGTAACATGCTGAAAGTAGCAATCTCTGTGATATCCCCACTTGTAAAATTTTTTCTTATCCAAAAAAGACCTGCTGCCTGACAACAACTATCTACTTGTTTCATGGGGAAGATATGATCAAACTAAAAAATGAACAGCAAACAAGAAACAAGCTCAAGATAAATTTCTTAAAGGATTACTGCACAAGTTATGGACCACACATGATAGATTGGCATTCTGTTTAATTTACGGGTAAAGCCTGCAAAGATGACTGCAAGTCACCAACAAATGTAATAAGCTTCTGAAAATACTGTAATCCTGTCCTTTATTACAAATACTGTCATATGCATTTCAATACCTAAGGCTTATACGTTATCTAGTTATGTAAATATTCTCTGCATGGCAACAACAAAAAGGCTTTCAATGCTGGTAATTCTTTAACAGTATGCTTATTAAAGCTTACTTACATCTTACAATCTCTGAAAAGCTTACCTAATGGTCATTAAAGCACTGCTACTTAAACACAGAGCAACAGGGCACTGCAACAGCATGCATTTTCTGAATAATAAGAAGCATGAATCAACAGTATAAAAATATGACAGAAACCAGAACATTCTGCAAAATCGAGGACAGATGAAAAGCCACGGTCGTACTTGTGGTCTACCTTGGATGGGGGAATACGCTGCACACTTACACTGCATAACTGCTCCTTGCCTTCCTTGGACACATCCAAAGCTACTACAATGGGAAGTGGGGTACAACAAGTATGTCACAATTTGAAATGTCTCTGGCTGACGGTGATGGCTCTGACACTCATACCTCTCAACCTCAGAGGAAGAAATCTGGAAAAACATACATAGAAGTGGGACACAGGCCCAAAAATAAGGACAATTTTTAAATATTGCTCTTGTAAACTTAGAAAGATAATAGAACAGTAGTAGGTCTTGCATTAGTATGAATTTTCTGAAGGGTATGAAATCTGAAACTCAAATGTCTGCCATTATTTTCTAACTTCAAGCTTTAATGATTTGCCACAAATTTGCCAGAAAACCACAATTTTATGAAAAACAGACCAAAAATGTGATGCAAAAATATAAAATTGCCACACAATACAGCTGGGAACCTGTCAAAGAAGGGACACTTTTTTAATATTAACAATGTTAACTTGAGCAGCTAACAAAATAAGAGCATCTACATGCATTTCTGAAATAAAAGTAATCTATAACTCTTATCATTACAGTTGTATATAATTGCAAATCCTCCACGTTTTATTCCAAAATTGCCATTTTGAGGAGGGATTATTAGGGGGGGGAGAACAACATTTTGAGCCAAAATTGGGGACAGTTGAGAGGTGTGGATATTCCTAATTCTTTAAAGTGATTTACACGTACCTCTCAATCTCTTAATGCAGGAAATCTGGACAAGGCCAACTATACTGGGGGAACATACAAACAGTACTAAAAATTGCTCTTGTATAAACTTAAGACAGTTGATAGAATAACAGATCTTGCTTTAGCATGCATTTTTCTGAAGGTCATGATGTCTGAAACTCAATGTCTGTTATTTAGTGACTTCATTCCTAAATGATTTGCCAGAAAACCACACATTTTATGAGGAACAAACCAAAAATAAGAAGCAAATATCTATTCATTCTGCAAAAATCTGGACAGTTGAGAGGTATAGTTTAGCCAGGGCTGTCTGAGTTTGCTGCCCTTCCCCCCCTCACAAAATCATGGTCGAATGGAGCCTCCCCTGCAGCCATTCCAATGTCCCATTCCTTGGTTATTTTGCCCCATTTACCATAAACACTGTAATGTGCATACTGCTTTACTTATGCAATGATTTGGATTTCATTTGAAAGTTTTATTTTGCATTTTACAGCACAAACCCTAATAGATATCTGCAAAACAAAGCAATGCAGTCTCACAATGAAAATAGACTTAGCATTAAAACTTCTCTGCCCTTGAAACTCACATTCATTGAAACAGCATTGAAACCCACAGTCAAAGAAAATACATTTTGCCAGTGGCCCCTTGAACACGAAACATACACATGCTCGTTGATAAACCTTCCTGCTTGTATTAAATTATATGCATTAACAGGCTATAATTCATACCACACCTTTCGGCCACCTAACCTGGACCGAAACACTAAAGGTGGAGGCGTGTCCATATTCATTAAGGATATCCACACCTCCAGGCTAGTTGCTCAGCATAATGCATCCGAGATTATCCAAGTGCAACTAACTCTGGGCAAGACCGCAATCCAAATTGTAGCTTGCTACAGATCCCCCACCATGCCCCAGGATTCCCACTCTTCATTTCTTAATACACTGGAAAATATTAGGTTACAACCTAACACCCTAATAATGGGCAATTTCAACTACCCTACCATTTACTGGGAAAACTACTCATGTACCAACTCTTGTGCTCAATGTTTTCTGGAATTCATAAATTCCAATGCCATGGATCAACTTATCCACACCCCCACCAGGGGCAGCAATATCCTAGACCTGGTTATTACCAACATGGGCAACTGGTGCTCCACACCAGAGGTCAATTCCTCGTTGGTCAGATCCGACCATAAGCTAATCACCCTAGACATCCACATCCCTCTATCACCCCCCATTAAGGAAACCACAGTAAAAAATTTCTCCAAAGCCAACTTCACGCTTCTTAAGACAGAAGTGGCAAACTTCACGACACCCATGCTGACGGACAATAGAGGTATGACTGCTGAATCCTACACAAATGCACTTTATAAGCACTTACATGAGTGCATGGATCGTGCAATCCCTAACAGAACCAAGATGCTATCCTCCAAAAAAAGGAAGCCAATCTGGTGGTCCCCTGCCATAAACAAACTCTACAACAGAAGAAAGAAACTGTTGCAAAAAAGAGTAAAATCCCATGATTGGAGAAACTCCCTGGTCAGCTTCAGTAAGAAGCTGAGATCCTTCATAAAATCCTCCAAAGCTAGTTATGAAAACAAAATCGCCACTGAATCTAAAGACAACCACAAAGCATTCTATAGCTATGTTAAGAATCTCAATGGCAACACTCAGATCTGCTTTGAGTTACAGCACAATGGCACTAAATATGCAGAACCAACGGATATTGCCAACATCTTGGCAGATCGGTTCAGTGCTAACTTTACCCCTCTGTCATCCCCTAAAGGGCCCATCTCTATACCAGAAGAATGCAAAGTTCCTGTAATCACGGCTGCACAGGTAAAAAATAGACTATCCAAAGCCAAGAACACAGCATCCATGGGACCTGACGACATCCCAGGCTGTGTTCTACATGGACTACAGACTGAACTGGCACCCTACCTAAGTACCATGTTCAATCATAGCCTCACCTCAGGCTATGTAACCACTGAATGGTGCACAGCGACAGTTATCCCACTCCACAAAGGGGGAGCCAGCACTGACCCCGGAAACTACCGGCCCATTAGCCTAATGAGCCTAGTCTGCAAGGCTATGGAGCGTATCATCATGGAACTTATAAACAATGACATACATTGGTAATCTCCAAACTCAGGACCCCACCCAGTTCGGGTTTGTAAAAGGCCGATCATGTCTCCTAAACCTGATAGACTTCTTTGAAGCAGTCACCAAAGCCGTAGATGAGGGTAAGGTGGTTCATACAGCCTATCTAGATCTCGCCAAGGCTTTTGACACCATCCCCCACTCTGGAATTATAGATAAACTCACTAAACTAGGTATAAATCCCTATGTCACAAGATGGGTTGCCAGCTGGCTCACTGACAGAACCCACACTGTGAAAATAGCAGACTCCAAATCCAGCTTCAGACCAGTGACAAGTGGAGTACCACAGGGTTCAGTCCTGGGTCCTCTCCTGTTTGGTATCTACTTCTCTGAAGTACAGGCCAACACAGAAGGTCTTTGGCTAACTAAGTTCACAGATGACTGCAAACTAGGAGCCATAATCAAAACTCCAAAAGATGTGGACATCATACAAAAGGGCCTTGCTGAGACAGATGCCTGGTGTCAAAGCCATGGCCTCAAGCTCAATGCCAAAAAGTGCATTGTCATTCCTTTTGGTAAAAACTCAGTACCCATGAACTACCACATAGGTGGTAGTCTACTTAACACTGAAAGTGTGATAAGAGACCTTGGGACACAGGTGGACAGTAGTCTCTCCTTTTTTAATCACATCGCCACAGTAGTCAGGAAATCCTTCTATGTGGCACACCTCATCACAAAAGGTTCCTCATCCAGGAAAAAAGAGGTCATTGTTCCCCTCTACTCATCACTCATTAAACCCATTATAGAGTACAATGCCCCTTTTGGTATGTAACTCACAAGACATCTACAACAACTGGAAAGGCCACAGAAATACCTCACAAAGAGGATTACCAGCCTCAAAGAGATGCCCTATGCAGACCATCTCAAAAAACTGCAGCTTTACTCTGTTGCATATCGTCTACTCAGAGGCGATCTCTGCCTAACACACAAAGCTATGTCAAACCCAGAGCTTTTAGACATGCTCCACTTAAAGACATCCCAATCCCTACGAGCTACATGCTCTAGGGACCTAAATCTCATCACCACAATAAACAGAACATGCTGGAGGAATAGATTCCTGTCCCAGAGACTTCCCATACTCTGGAACAAACTACCTATCTATATCAAACAAAGCTCCTCATTAGCACTCTTCAAGAATAATCTTGATGATTGGATGGGAGATAGGAAATTCACCCCAGAGATCACTTCTGTGGCTCTGCTCGACAGTGGCACAGGAAAATAATTTTCTTGGGTGGCGAAAGACAGGGTACCTTTGGCTAGGCTTATATAGGCCCTAGGGCCAATAGCCTAGTACCTACCTATGAACGTATGAACCTATATTCCTGGTATAATACAGTACAGTTGTTAGAGGGCATTTTAAATTTATTGTTTAGAACATTTTTCCAGTAAACAATGAAAAAATGCATGCACCAATGACAAAACTGCCCAATTCAGAAAATTTCCATCATAAAAGTCTACTCAAACGTCTACAGTCCACCAGTTTCAGTAAATATGCACAATCTCTGAAAAAGTAAAAGTCATCTAAATAACTCCACATTAAAGAAATCTGTAACTAATGAAGAGGTTGCTGCTAGCAAAAAACTTTATATGTCATTGTTTCATCTACAAATAAAGTACCTGTTGCCCTTGAGGAATAAATTGCCTATGTTGCATTAAAAAATGATAAGCTAGTAATATCGCAATAGGGAATAGATGGCAAACTGATAACAGGTTCATAGTTACTAGGTATCATTGCCAAAAAGGACTGCAGCATCCACCCCCTTTACAACACAGTACAGTATCAGCAATGCATCTACCTACTGTGGGAGTAGAACCCATAGCCTTCTGCATAAAAAGCAAGTGCACTACTTGTTGTGCTATTAACAATGCAAGCAGACCCAGCATAAGCAGCACCAAACTTTTGTTCCCCTGCATCTCTCAGCTCCTTGTAAAATCTACTTGACACTCAGCTGTATCTCTGAACTTTGCAGCAAAAGAAATCTGGAAAAAGGCAAAAATTATTGTTGGGGGGGACAAAAGCCCAAAAAACAGGCACACATTTTAAACATTGCTTGTATAAT
Source organism: Protopterus annectens (assembly GCF_019279795.1). Classification (NCBI taxonomy): domain Eukaryota; kingdom Metazoa; phylum Chordata; order Ceratodontiformes; family Protopteridae; genus Protopterus; species Protopterus annectens. Next base: position 504,099,923 of record NC_056729.1, read on the forward strand.
GTTGGAAAGTTGCGAGAATAAAATGCTGTGTTACCACCATACATTTCACTGCCAAGTCTTGAACTCAGGGGACCCTGTGCAAAACAGTCAGAGCAACATACCACTATGCCAAATCAGCTGTTTTGTGAAAGAGAGGAAGACTGAAACTTAAATGGCTACCATTTAGTGAATTCAGTTCTCACCATAGCTGTCAACCTCTTAGCACAAAACACCTGAGCAAAGCCAATAATGGGGGAATACAGCCCCCAAACATATTCAGTGAATTCAGTTCTCACCATAGCTCTCAACCTTAGCACAAAATACCTGGATGAAGCCAATAATGGGAGAATACAGTCCCAAAGATAGGGACAAATTTTAAATGTCCATGTTATAAACTTAGAAAATTGCTAGAATACAAGGTTTTGCATTACCATGTACTTTCTGAAGAATATGAAGTCTGAAATTCAAATGCCTGTTATTTTTAAACATTTGTTAACCAGGAAACTAGTCAGATTTGGAACAAAAGCCAATTTTCAGCAGAGCAGGGAGAAACCCTTCAGACACATGTCTTTGTAAGATGGGAGGACCTGCAGACTCCACAGAGAAGGCACCCCAGCCAAGAATCAAACCAGAAAACCTGCAGCTGTCAGGCAACAATGCTACCAGTGCACCACTGCACTACTGACTTTGCAAGGAAAAGCGAAGATACAGAAACCACAGATATTATGAGGAACAGAACAAATATGAGGCAAAAATCTGCAACTTTTTTACAAATGGTGGTGGGTAGGAAATTCAGGCCCTTGCCACCTGCACCCAAGGTACAGGGTTCAAGCCTGAGCATTCTCTACCCACCACCATGTGTTCTCTCTAGCTACCAGTATATAGCAATTGGAGCATTTTATATACCTCGGCAGTAGCTGAATCCCCCTATGTGAGGCTAACAACTGGTTTCCTCATCTCCATACCTCGGCAGCAGCTGACTCACACACACCCCTTCCTTGGTGCAGTCTTGGTAGCAGCTAAATCCAGTCCTGAATCCCCCGTGCAAGGCTAATAGTTGGTTTGGTTTCCTCCTTGCAGTCCTGAAGCAGTGCAAGGCTAACAGCCAGGATCCTCTTCAGCAGCAGCTGTTTTCCATTCTCCTGGCAAGTGAGAGTAGGTTGGAGGCTCCAGCCTGCAGCCAATGCAGTCCAGTGTTCTTCCTTTCTGTGTGGTTGTCACTGCACAGACTTCTGGGCTGCAGGGCAGAGATAACTTTTTCCTCTATCCGGACTGCCTAACACAGTAGTCTGGAGTTCTGTGAGTGCCAGGAACTCCATGCATGCATGCATGGAGTTCCGGGACTCGCAATTTTTTTTTTATTGTCTTTTCTTCCTTCTTTTTACAGGTAAGGGGGCTGCAGTCCTGCAGTCCTATAGCATGAGCCACCCCTGCAAAACACTTTTTTTCCACTCCTCAGGTATCCTCTGACTTTCCAAGATTTCATTAAACAATCTGGTTTAGAACTCCACTGCCATTTCTCCTAAGCACCTCCATGCTTCCACTGGTATGTCATCTGGACCAACAGCCTTTCCATTCTTCATCCTTTTCATAGCTGTCCGTACTTCCTCCTTGCTAATCTGTTTCACTTTCTAATTCACAATCCCCACATCATCCAACCTTCTCTCTCTCATTCTCTTCATGCATCAGCCCCCTCAAAGTACTCTTTCCATCTGCTCAACACACTCTCCTCACTTGTGAGTACGTTTCCCTCACTATCCTTTATCACCCTTACCTGCTGCACATCTTTCCCAGCTTGGTCCTTCTGTCTAGCCAATTGGTACAGGTCCTTTACTCCCTCTTTAGTGTTCACCCTTTCATACAACTCTCCATATGCCTTATCCTTAGCCTTTGCCACCTCTCTCTTTGCCATGGTCCTCATCTCCTTATACTCCTGTCTACTTTCTTCATCTCACTGACAATCCCAATTCTTCTTCACCAGCCTCTTCTGCTGTATACTCTCCTGTACTTCCTCATTCCACCACCAGGTCTCTTTGTCCTCCTTCCTCTGTCCAGATGTCACACCAAGCACCTTTCTAGCTGTCTCCCTTACCATCTCTGCTGTAGTTACCCAGCTATTTGGTAACTCCTCACTGCCCCCCAGTGCCTGTTTTAACTCTTCCCTGAACTCCAGCTCACAATCACCCTTTTTCAACTTCCACCATTTTATCCTTGGCACTGCTCTCACACTTGTCCTGCTCTTCTTGATTACCAACATCATCCTACAGACCACCATTCTATGCTGCCTAGCTACACTTTCCCCTGTCACCACTTTACAGTCTCCAATCTCCTTCAGACTGGCCCTCCTGCATAGGATATAATCCACCTGTGTGCATCTTCCTCCACTCTTGTATGTCACCCTATGCTCCTCCCTCTTCTTAAAATATGTAGTTACCACAGCCATGTCCATTCTTTTTGCAAAATCCACTACCATCTGACCTTCTGCATTCCTCTCCTTAACACCATACCTGCCCATCATTTCCTCTTCCCCTATGTTCCCTTCACCAACATGCCCACTGAAATCCACTCCAATCACCAGTCTCTCACCCTTGGGTACACTCATCACCACTTCATCCAACTCACTCCAAAATTTTTCTTTCTCATCCATCGCACACCCAACTTGCAGAGCATATGGACTAACAACATTCATCATTATACCATCAATTTCCAGCTTCATAAACATCACTCTATCCAACACTCTTTTCACCTCCAAAACACTCTTGGCATACTGTTCCTTCAGGAGAACCCCTACCCCATTACCTCTCCCATTCACACCATGATAGAACAATTTGAACCCACCTCCTATACACCTGGCCTTACTCCCCTTTCAGCTGGTCTCTTGCACACACTATATATCAACCTTCCTTCTCTCCATCTAACCTGGATCGCACATAACTGCCATTATTTTAATGCAAGTTTATATGCTATGTCTTCTTTAAAAAATGACAGTCTGATTTATATTAAACATCTCATGAAAATAGTGCTTGCTTTTTTTTTTTTTGGTAGTTTGGGGGGGTTTGAGTGATTGATATGTGGTATCGAGGTGGCCTGGATTCACTTGGAGTGATTTTCTGTGAATTGTAACCAATGGTCTATTCATTTTCAAGCCTTTATCATGAAAACTAGGTTGAAAGAACTTAAGGTCATGAGCACTTTTGTGATGCTGTGGGACTTCTGAAAATTTTAAGAACTGTCCAGGTTACTTCTTTCTGTCTAAAAGTAAATAATCATAATATTTTGAATCATATGCTAAGATGACAAAGAATACAAGTTAGATAATAAGCAAAAGACAGTGAATTGCATTCTAAACCACTGTCAGTTATTATATAGTGCTACAGATAGTATACTTGACATGCAATAGCACCCAAGAAAGTAATGCTATGTTATAAACAAAGTATAAAAATAAAGTTTCTTACATATATAAATACATATATACAAGTTATTTTTGGAATGTTATCAAATAATTAGAGCAACATTTACACTTTTACAAGTTAAACCCTGATCACACATAACTGTCATTCTTTTAATTCAAGTTTATATGGTATGGCTCCTTTAAAAATGACAGTCTGCTTTATATTAAACATCTCGTACAAATAGTGCTTACAGAATCATTAAAGGTTATTTCTTCAAATACAATACATTTTAGTAGTTAACAATCATTGAAATGTTTTTTTGTTTTTAGTGGTTTGGAAGGGTTTGAAGGATTGATATATAATGTTAAGGTGTCTTAGATTCACTCATGAATGTTTTTGTGTGAATTGTAGTTGATAAATGGTTAATTTGCTAGCTGTGAGGGCCAGCTTGAAGCATCTTAATTAGAGTCATGAGCACTTTTGTGATGCTGCTGGAGTTCTGAAAATTCTAAGAACTGTCCAGGTTACTTCTTCCTATTTAAAAGTAAATAATCATAATATCATATAGGTTCATAGGTTCATAGGTAGGTACTAGGCTATTGGCCTTAGGGCCTATATAATCCTAGCCAAACGGTACCCTGGCTTCCGCCACCCAAGAAAATTATTTTCCTGTGCCCCTGTCGTGCAAAGCCACAGAAGTGACCCCCAGGGTGAATTTCCTATCACCCATCCAATCATCAAGATTTTTCTTGAAGAGTGCTAATGAGGAGCTTTGTTTGATATAGATATATAGTTTGTTCCAGAGTATGGGAAGTCTCTGGGACAGGAATGTATCCCTCCAGCATGTTCTGTTTATTGTGGTGACAAAGTTTAGGTCCCTAGAGCATGTAGCTCAAAGGGATTGTGATTTCTTTAAGTGGAGCATGTCCAACAGCTCTGGGTTTGACATAGCTTTGTATGTCAGGCAGAGATCGCCTCTGAGTAGGCGATATGTGATGGAGTAAAGCTGGAGTTTTTGAGATGGTCTGCATAGGGCATCTGTTTGAGGCCGGTAATCCTCTTTGTGAGGTGTTTCTGTGGCCTTTCCAGTTGTTGTAGATGTCTTGTGAGGTGCATACCAAAAGGGGCTTTGTACTCTATAATGGGTCTAATGAGTGATGAGTAGAGGGGAACAATGACCTCTTTTTTCCAGAATGAGAAACCTTTTGTGATGAGGTGTGCCATGTAGAAGGATTTCCTGACTACTGTGGTGATGTGATTATCAAAGGAGAGACTACTTTCCACCTTTGTCCCAAGGTCTCATCACACTATCAGTGTTAAGTAGACTACCGCCTATGTGGTAGTTCATGGGTACAGAGTTTTTACCAAAAGGGATGACAATTCACTTTTTGGCATTGAGCTTGAGGCCATGGCTTTGACACCAGGCATCTGTCTCAGTGAGGCCCTTTTGTAGGATGTCCACATCGTTAGGAGTTTTGATTATAGCTCCTAGTTTGCAGTCATCTGTGAACGTCATTAGCCAAAGACCTTCTGTGTTAGCCTGTACTTCAGAGAAGTAGATACCATACAGGAGAGGACCCAGGACTGAACCCTGTGGTACTCCACTTGTCACTGGTCTGAAGCTGGATTTGGAGTCTGCTACTTTCACAATGTGGGTTTTGTCAGTGAGCCAGTTGGCAACCCATCTTGTGACATAGGGATTTATACCTAGTTTCATGAGTTTATCTATAGTTCCAGAGTGGGGGATGGTGTTGAAAGCCTTGGCGATGATCTAGAAAGGCTGTGTGAACCATCTTACCATCATCTACGGCTTTGGTGACCGCTTCAAAGAAATCTGTCAGGTTTAGGAGACATTATCTGCCTTTTACAAACCCAAACTGGGTAGGGTCCAGAGTTTGGAGATTACCAATGTCATTGTTTATAGGTTCCATGATGATATGTTCTATAGCCTTGCAGAACAGGCTCATCAGGCTAATGGGGCAGTAGTTCCTGGGGTCCATGGTGGCTCCCCCTTGGTGGAGTGGGATAACCGTTGCTGTGCACCATTCAGTGGACACAAAGCCCGAGGTGAGGCTATGATTGAACATGGTACTTAGGTGGGGTGCCAGTTCATTCTGTGCTTTGTGTAGAATGCAGCCTGGGATGTTGTCAGGTCTCATGGGTGCTGTGTTCTTGGCTTTGGAGAGCATGTTTTTTACCTGTGCAGCCATGATTATAGGAACTTTGCATTCTTCCAGTATAGAGATGGGCCTTTTAGGGGATGGGGGGGTAAAGTTGGCACTGAACCTATCTGTCAGGATGTTGGCAATATCAGTTGGTTCTGTATATTTAGTGCCATTATGCTGTAACTCAGAGCAGATCTGAGTGTTGCCATTGAGATTCTTGACATAGCTATAGAATGCTTTGTGGTTGTTTTTAGAATCAGTGGTGATTTTGTTTTCGTAACTAGCGTTGGAGAATTTTATGAGGGATCTGAACTTCTTACTGAGGCTGACCAGGGAGTTCCTCCAATCATGGGATTTTACTCTTTTTTGCAACAGTTTCTTTCTTCTGTTGTAGAGTTTTTTTATGGCAGAGGACCACCAAATTGGCTTCCTTTTTTTGGAGGATAGCATCTTGGTTCTGTTAGGGATTGCACGATCCATGCACTCGTGTAAGTGCTTATAAAGTGCATTTGTGTAGGATTCAGCAGTCGTACCTCTATTGTCCATCAGCATGGGTGTTGTGAAGTTTGCCACTTCTGTCTTAAGAAGCGTGAAGTTGGCTTTGGAGAATTTTTTTATGGTGGTTTCCCTAATAGGAGGGTGGGATGTGGATGTTTAGGGTGATTAGCTTGTGGTCGGATCTGACCAATGAGGAATTGACCTCTGGTGTGGAACACTGGTTGCCCATGCTGGTAATGACCAGGTCTAGGATATTGCTGCCCATGGTGGGGGTGTAGATAAGTTGATCCAAGGCATTGGAATTTATGAATTCCAGAAAACATTGAGCACAAGAGTTGGTACATGAGTAGTTTTCCCAGGTTGTACCCTAATATTTTCCAGTGTATCAAGAAATGAGGAGTGGGAATCCTGGGTCATGGTGGGGGATCTGTAGCAAGCTACAGTTTGGATTGCAGTCTTGCCCAGAGTTAGTTGGACTTGGATAATCTCGGATGCATTATGCTGAGCAACTAGCCTGGAGGTGTGGATATCCTTAATGAATATGGACACGCCTTCGCCTTTAGTGTTTCGGTCCAGGTTAGGTGGCCGAAAGTGTGATATGAAATATAGCCTCGTAATGCAGGAGTGCTCTCTGGAGCCTTGAACCAGGTCTCTGTCACTGCACAGATGTCGATGTTCTCCATTTTAAGGAGTGCCTCAAGTGAGTGCATTTTGAGGTTTAGACTTCTAGCATTGAGTAGCATTACCCTCTGATTTTGCTTGCTTGTACCTGTTACAGTGGTGAATTTGTCATTTGAACCTTGCCTAAAAAAGGCACTATAGGGGTGGCAAGAGCCTTAGCCAGTATCTGGAATCCCAAGGGTGACAGATGCAGGCCATCTCTGGCAAAGCATTGTGGTTTGTCAATCTTGTCATCCCAGGCAGACAGATACTGGATCTCCTTAGAATGACACCAGAAGTTTAGCCAATTGTTGAAGTCAATCATTTTGTCTTTGTATTGTGATATCATTCTGCATGATGGCAGGATGCTACTCAGGGCTAGGGTCATATCTGCCTGGGCTACAAGATCAGACACCTCCTCCATGTCTCTTTTCATGTAGTCCAGGGAGGTACATCTCAGGTCATTCACACCAACACAGACAATGACAGAGTGATATTTGTACTTGTTGTGGAGTGACCTGAGTGCATGCATTATGTGGTGGATCCTGGCACCCAACAGGCAGCTGACAGTAACTTTCCCCTTGTTTAGACTGGTGAGTGGAACATCAGTGTGCCTGACTATAGAGTCACCTATGATTAGAGTGTTGAGTATGTTGTTATGCCTTATAGGCTGTGGTTGAGTGGCACACAGAGTTTGTGGGCTATGTGTCATTTGGGTTGTGTTGGGGGGTGGAGGTTGCTTGTGTTTCTGCTTTGGAGGTCCCTGTTGCATGGGTAGATTTTTATTGAGAGCCCCCGCAAATGTAGGTGTGTGTTTTGTGTTTCTATGTGTGTGTTTAGGTGGTGTAGGGGTTGAGGGACTATGTGATGATTGTGGTGTGGTGCAAGTGTTTACCTTCTCCTCTTATCTGTCTAGTCCAGTCTTGGGTGAAGAGAGCTTTGCTTCCAGTTTGGCTACATAAGTGCATCTCTCACATGTTGTAGTGTTGGGTCGTAGGTGGAGAGGGCTGTCTGTGTACATGAGGCAATTGCTGCACTGCCCCAAGATGCCCAGATTCATCAGGTAGACAGGAGAAAACACCTGGAGCTGACCCTTAGACATGCCTGGAGGTGCTTATTTATTAAGTAATAAAAACTGTTTTCCTCTAGACAAGTAAGGAAAGTTGAGTGCTGTAGTAATTTGTAGCTTATTTAGTGCTTACAATGAGTTCTGAACAAGTGCTGAGCTCAAAGAAATAGATTTGAGTGCTGAAACTTAAAAATCTGGCTAGTTCTAAGAAACAAAATTAAGCTAGAAGGCTTCCCTCCAGCACAGAAAGGCTTGGAGGCTCAGAAGCTTACAAGCAGTCCTGGATACAGCAAATCTGTTTCTGGGTTGGGAGGGTGGCCTAATGGTTAAGGTGTTTGCCTTACAAACACAAGGTGCAGGGTTTGAGTCTCACAAGGGATAATTGGCTAGGCTTAAAATGGCTCGCAAAGGCAGTTAGCTTAGTACTAACCTATGAACCTATGGACTAGATGACTTGCAGGAAACAAGCACAGATTTTTTTTTTTTGTAACGTGGAAAGGGGAAAGGAGGAGCAGAAACTAAGTGGTTTTGCTTTCTCAAATGTTCTACCTGGATTAGGTAGAATGAGGTAATGACACTAGACTGGGAGGAGTGTCCCCGATCAAATTTACAGTAGGGGCGGGCAACTGCAAAGCCGCCAAGTATAAGAACACAATACCAATAGGGAGTGAGGGTGGGAAACAATATGATACACTCCTTGGCAGAAAATCAGAGCAAAAAACCCAAACAGATGCTTAATAAATGTTGACAATATCCAGTTAATACCTCACACACAGTGAAACTAGCTAGAAAAGTATGCAGCAGACAATAAAAGTGCTATAAATAACTTGTAAAAATAAGCAAAAAACAGGATACGTAATGTTATATATTACAGATACGAGTTTGCTCTGTGCCCTTCCTCCGATTAGCTCAGTTTGAAATGGCAGAAACACTCACAAGTTAACTTCTTAGGTAACAGAAAGTTGAAACCGGAAACAACTTTAAAAAAAAAGCTCAAAAGAACCAATGAGGGGCTTACTCCAAGCTGCAGTCCAGGTAACCCCAATCAGCCAATGACCATAAACAATCCCCTCTCACTGAAATGCAGTATGGCTTTGGCTAAACTAAGATGGCCTTGAACATGTACTCAGACACACAGCCTCCACAACAACTAGGCCCAAAACACAAGCCTGAATATGGACAATGCTACAAATACCCACACTACTTAGGTAGAAAAAACTGCAGAAATGTCTATCACAGCAGAAAAACAGCAGTGAGCCTTTAAAAGAAAATTTTAAACAGATAAAGGAGCAAGGAGACTCTAGAGAAAGCTTTTAACGCAAACAAGTTATATGATAAACTCATTGGCAGGAAATCAGAACAAAAAACCCAAACAGATGCTTAATAAATGTAGACAATATCCAGTTAATACCTCACACATAGTGAAACTTGCTAGAAATGTATGCAGCAGACAATAAAAGTGTTATAAATAACTCGTAAAAATAAGCAAAAAACAGGATACTTAATGTTATATATTACAGATTCGAGTTTGCTCTGTGCCCTTCCTCCGATTAGCTCAGTGTGAAATGGCAGAAACACTCACAAGTTAACATCTTAGGTAACAGAAAGTTGAAACCTGAAACAACTTTAAAAAAAAGCTTGAAAAAAACCAATGAGGTGCTTACTCCAAGCCGTAGTCCAGGTAACCTCAATCAGCCAATGACCATAAACAATCCCCTCTCACTGAAATGCAGTATGGCTTTGGCTAAACTAAGATGGCCTTGAACATGTGCTCAGACACACAGCCTCCACAACAACTAGGCCCAAAACACAAGCCTGAATATGGACAATGCTATGAATACCCACACTACTTAGGTAGAAAAAAACTGCAGAAATGTCTATCTCAGCAGAAAAGCAGCAGTAAACCTTTACATGAAAATTTTAAACAGACAAAGGAGCAAGGAGACTCTAGAGAAAGCTTTTAACTGCAAACAAGTTATATAATACACTCCTTGGCAGGAAATCAGAACAAAAAACCCAAACAGATGCTTAATAAATGTAGACAATATCCAGTTAATACATCACACACAGTGAAGCTAGCTAGAAAAGTATGCAGCAGACAATGAAAGTAAAAGACAGTGAATTGCATTCTAAACCACTGTCAGTTATTAAATCGTTCTGAATGCTTGCAGTATACCAAAAGGACAGTTTATATACTAGCCTATAGAATAACATTTCTGATTAAAAAAATAGCATTGCATTTCTCTGTTATTGTGTCTTTTTAATGATAACAAAACTTAATATCTCAGAACAATTTATTATGGAAAGTTTGGATCTTAAAAGGAAAGGTTCTCAGACGTTTGTTCAGACACTATTAGACATAACATTTAAAGAAAAAAATAGTACTGATTGTAACAGTAGTACTAGATTCAAGAGTATCAAACATATAAGGGTAAATATAATTGTTCTAGTATATGATGCTTTATACTAGGATTATATCTAAAATATAAAACCTAGGAATATAGTAACAGTAGAAAACATAGTATACAAACAGAAATAGAAAGAGATAAGTAAATGTGTATATAGTTAAAGAATATAAATATGTGTACACGGGTGGGCGGTTGGCATAGTGTTTAAGGTGTTCACCTTATAGGCACAAGTGCAGGGTTTAATTCTCCCATGGGGTAATTAGTTGGACTTGGGATGGCCCACAAGGACAGGTAGCCTGGTACTAATTTATGAACTTATGATCCTATGAACAACTTTACACATAGTAAATAAAACAAAAAATATATAAAATCATCTGACCTATATATTAATAAATATGAAAATAACAACTGACTTCTTCCTTATAGTAGACCAGGGAGATAATGTGAGGTACAAGGAAAGACGATTGTAGAGATATTCAGTTTGGACAATTTTAATAACAATTCTAAATACCTGTTTAACTTTTGTTATTCATAATAACTCCCTGATGGGCTTTTTTAAGATGATGCATACTAAAAATATGAAATACATTAATATGAATTTAGAAGCATGAGCTAAGCGTTGTTAGTCTAATAGACAGTTTGAGAGGTAGTTCGTTCATCTTTTTAACAAACTAGGAATATATTATTTTAAGGTAGAGTGGTTTAGGATTATATCATTAGGCAATTTTTTTTTTTGTTTCAAAAGTTTTGTCCATAGCTGAAGATTTCATATCATTATATATAAAGTATATACGTTCTGTGCATAAATGTGATTTCATTATACTTGCTTTTTCTCTCTCTGTCTCTTTTATATAAATGTTTGATTTTTAAAAGCATATCTATGAATATTAATGGACTGAATAATCCAGTAAAGAGGGGGAGTCTGTTCAAATACTTGCAATTACATAACGCTCAAATAGTATTTCTACAGGAAACACATTTACTTAATAAAGATGCAAATAAACTTTCATTTAAAAAGTATTTGGTTTTAGCAGGTTTTGGTTTTTGAGCTAAAAGAAGAGGCACCTTCATTTTATGAAAGAACTCACTAGTAATGCCTAAAGTAATATTTGAAAAAATGTTATGTTAAGAATTGTTATAAGTGAGTGGAACAGAAAACTGTGTACATTGGTGAACTTTTATTGGATTCCAGGGGTTGGAGATAAAGATGCAAAAATTACTTAGATACTATAGCCTATTACATGAAAGGTGAAGTTATAATGATTGGTGATTTTAATTGTATTTTATCAGACAAAGATTCCACTGCAGATTGAAAGCTGATAATCACATCTCCAGCAAAACACTTAATGAATTTTGTAAATCTAATGAATTTAAAGGATATATATGAGCTAAGGAAAACAAATTCACTTCAATTTACCCATTATTCATACAGATATGGAACACAAACAACTCTTGATAACATTTTTGTCTCAAACAATGTTATTATATACTAGCAAAGTTTCAATAGTTTCATGTCCATTATTGGACCACAATGCTATAATTTATTTATTTTATTTATTTTACATTTATTTACCGGGAAAGTCCAACTGGACAAAAAGTCCATTTCCAGCAGAGGCCCGGGGAGAAAAGCTCCAAGACATACAAAGAATAAGAAGTTTAATATTTTGTTTGGAAACTTTTGTTCTGTGAGTATTAGGGAAATGTTTATTTATTTATTAATCTTTAATACTATTTTTTTAAAAAACTGACAATTTACTACATCATAGGATATTACCAGCATACATTATTAAAATAAAAGGATTCAAGGATTGGTATGTTAAAGAAATCCAAAATAAACAGGAATGGTGATGTATCTGACATTGTCCTATGAGATTCACTAAAGGCTTACTTAAATAGAAGAGTTACAAGCTGGTATATTAGTAAAACAAAAGAATGGGACAAAGATTTAAATACAATATAGGCTAAAATAGACACAATAAACTTAAATCTAAAACTAAATGACATTATCAGTCAGTAAAATCTTAAAAACTTAAATAAAAATATGTTGAAATTCTAAATCATAAAGTTTCAATAAACTTGGAAAAGTTAAATTTGAAGCATATTCAATAAACCCTTTAAGCTTGCATAAACTTGCTCTTAGATATAAAAAATGAATAAACTAAATCATATAAAAGAAATTATAACGTAAATAATAAAGAGAAAGAACAAATATTAAAGGTATTCTTTAGGGCTTTAAAATATTTTATGAAAATATAAATAATAATACAAATAACCTAGAGAATTATATAACTGAAACTTTCCTAAGGGAAAATATAAATAATAAATTGACAAGTGAACAAATAAAAAAAATTGATAGACCATTCAGAAATAAAAGAACAAATAAAAAAAAGTTACAAATATTAAGGTGCAGGGCTTAGCTGGCCTTATACCAGAACTATATAAAATACTACCAGCTGATGCAGTTAGAATATTAGATAAGTTCTATAGAGAAATAAAAACAACTGTAGAAGTCCACCCATCATGGAAATATTCCATTATTTCACATATTTTAAAACAAAATAAGGACCCTTCAAAGTGTTCATCATATAGGCCCATTTCATTTTTAAATGTGGACTATAAGATGTTCATGTTCATTTTAGCTAACAGAATTAATCTACTTATACCTAAAATAAGTAACAATGATCAAACTGGGTTTATTTTAAATAGACAAGTAGACTATGCAAATAAGAATACATTCTATCATCTATCAATAAGAACGTTCTATCATTATTCTCAGTTTAGATAAAGCTTTTGACTCAGTTAATTGGTCTTACCTGTTTAAAATGCTTAAAGTGTATAATTTCTCACTTGTGCTAATTGCATTAATTTCTAAGTTATACAATAACTCTTGCGCTTATGTTAAAATAGGTTATTTTCTTTCTAATTCCTTTAAATTACAAAAAGGCACAAAACAAGGCTGCCCATTATAACCCTTACTTTTTACACTAACTATAGAACCCTTTATTAATCGTATTAGATCTAATAAGAACATTAATGGTATCAAAATAAAAGAAGATTTCAAACTAAAGATTCAGCTCTTTGCTGATGGTATTTTATTAACAATAGGAAATATATTAAATTAATTAGAACATATAATTAGTTCCATGGGATGGTTGCAGTGGTGTAGCGGTTAGTGCTGTCACCTCATAGCAAGAGGTTCTCCAGTTTGATTCTCGTCTGGGGTGCCTTTTTTGTGGAGTCTGCATGTCCTTTCTGCATCCGTGTGGGTTTCCTCTGGATGCACTGGTTTCCTCCTACATTCCAAAGATATTCAGTAGGTTGATTGGACAGTCTAAATTGGCCCTAGGTGTAAGTGCGTGCAAGTGTGTGGTGCACCCTTTGAGGAGGGTTGGGGCTCGGGCTAGCAACCTGATCCTGTAAAACCCATTCTTGCTATGGAAACAATGAGTGCTGAAGGATGCTTATAGCCTGATGTGCTAAAAAGCACGGGAACGAATCCAGGATCCAGGAATTAGTTCTATGAGTCAGTTTGAAGAAATCTCAAACTTAAGATTTAATCATAATAAAACAAGTACATTACTAATTAATAAAAAAATAAAAAAAAATCATACAAAAATATTCTAACTTCAATTTGAATAGCAATCAAATTAAATACCTTGGTATAACTATTATGTCTAATAGTAAAGAAATGATACAAACAGACTTTCAGCAGGTCATTGATCAAATTTTAAGTTTAGTCACAAATTGGAACAAATTATTCTTTACCATGGAAGAATAATTAATGCTTATTAAGATGGTAATTCTCCCTAAAATATTGTCTTACAATCTTTAGTACTATCTCCACCAAAACGAAAAAATTATGAAGAAGATAAATCATGTTCTACTTAATTTTTTTGGCATCCTAATAAACCAAGAGTTTCCTTTGATTGACAAAAGAAAGGTTGAGATAATGGTGGAATAAGATTCCTTAATATTAAATTGCATACTACTTCAACAACTGTAAACGTTATAATATTGTGGATACATTCATCTTACGAATTCAAATTGGAAACAGATACATCAAGAAATACTATTAGTAAATCATAGCATCATAGGAGGTTACTAGGCTAACAGTCCCAGGGCCCTTTCAAGCCTAGTCAAGTTCAACCCATGTTCCCAAGGGTGTCTGTTTCAAGCAGACACTAAAATCAGCACCTATTGCCCCTGTCCAAGAGGGACACAAGTGAAACCCCCAGGGTGAATTTCTAGTTACCCATCCAATCATCCAAACTGTGCTTAAATAGGGCCAATGAGGGGCTTTGTTTAACATGAATAGGAAGCTTGTTCCAAAGGTGAGGCAACCTCTGTGAGACAAATCTGTCTCTCCAGCAAGTTCTGTTGATGTCGCATACCAGGTTAAGGTCCTTTCAGTGAGTGACCCATGTGCCATTTGACTTGTAAATGTGCAGCATTTCCATTAAAGCTGGGTCATAGATTGCTCTATATGCAATTAACAGGTTACCTGTGAGCAGTCTGCAGGGCACAGAGTAAAATGAAATGATTTCAGTTAATTCACATAAGACAGATCCTGAAAACCCTGAATTTTCTTTGTAAGGAACCTTTGTGGTCTCGCCAATTGCTGCAGGTGTTTGAAAAGGAACATACCAAAGGGAGCATTGTACTCTATTACTGGCAAGAGTACAGGGGGGTTATAACCTGGTTTTGTCTGGAGGCAATGCTTTTACTTATGAGATGAGCAATATAAAATGCCCTTCTTACCACTGTTGAGACATGGTCATCAAAGTTAAGGTTGCTGTTAACCTGTGTGCCTAGATCTCTCACCACTGACTGTATGCTTAGGGTATTACTACTGATGTAGTAATTTGCAGGAACATCATCCTTGCTGAAGGGGATGATAATGGATTTTTTTGCATTAAGTTTAAGACCATGACTTTGGCACCAGTCATTAGTCTGCGTAATACCTTCTTGCAGGATGTTGACATCGCTAGGGGTGTCAATAATCGCTCTCAGTTTGCAGTCATCAGCAAACTTTGTCAGCCACAGTCCTTTAGTTTAAGCCTGTACCATAAGCACTGGAAGCTGTTGAAAACTGGGAGGTCGGAGGGTGAGAGGGTTATATAGTGATCTAAAAAGGGCAATTTTTATAACTATTTAGTACCACAACATAGGTTCACTTGGAGGACATTTTAAGCTTAGCTAATTCCCTTTTGGTGCTTGAATTAACATTTTCTGATTGGTCTTACCTACTCCATGGCTGATAATTATATATTAGCCCTAGTGAGAATAACTGTGATCATACCATAAATAATTTGAGGGGATCCCATGTAAGGGATGCAGCATTTAGGAACTGGCTCTATCCATTAGTGGCATGAGAGGCAATCCTGAAGTAAATTTTCTATTACCCATCCTTAGATCCAAGTTGCAGTTGAATACGGACAGATAAGCTTTGTTTTATTTTTATGGATAGTCTGTTCTGGAACCTTGGTAGCCTCTGTGATATATATCCATCTCTCCACAACATTCAGTTTAGATACCTGGACTGAGTATTTCTGATGCCATTTGACTTGCTGATGTTCAGTAGGTCCATCTGTATTAGGTCGGAGGATGCCTTGCTTGCCAGGCATGTCACCTCTAAGCACTCTGTAGGATACTGAATATAGTAATAAATCTTTGAGGTGGTCCATGCAAGACCTATTGTTTAGGACTTGTATCCTTTTAGTAAGGTATCTCTGAAGGTATTCCAATTGTTGCATGGGGATGGACAGATACATGCCAAAGTGTGCATTATACAAAATGATTGACCTAATGAGGGCTTTGTAAAGGGGGACAATAACATCTCTAGATCACAATTTGTTTATAAGCTGTGCAATACAGAAAGGCTTTCTTATGACTCTGGGCACATGTTGGTCAAAAGTTAGGTCACTGTACACACAAGTTCCCAAATGCCAAACAATTGGGTCAGTTCTCAGAGGGCATTGTCATGATTTTGACACCAGTTATTAATTGGGACAAACCTTCCTGCATGATGGTTGTCATTAGGGTTTGACAGTGTCATATTAAATAAGCATTAAACACCTGCTTTGTGTTTTTCATAAATTTCATTCAGAAGCAATGTGATAAAACAGCAAATCAGCCCATCACGTATCATTAGACCTAAGAATTCAAAAATGGGAAACTGTTACACTGGTGCATGTCTTCTCTGTGTTCTCACTCTGTTTTTAATCAGCCTATCCTATGGGTTATTACAGCAAACACAAAATTAAACCTATGGTATTGTCTTACTTCAAAATCCACAAACTGTAAGAAAGGTAGCATAGGGTGAATTAACGAAAAGATTGCATCTCCTAAAATAGCAAAGGAACTCAAGCAAGTAGTTTTATTTAACTTTACATTTTATAACAAAATATATTAAGCACCCATTTTTTAAAGTAGTCCTGAAATTTACATCTATAAAGGAACAAGATTTATGAAAATACTCAACTATGTCAGTGTTGTTCACCTACTTTCTGTCAAAGAAAAGTGTGCAGCAACAGTCTTAAAATGAAGATTAGTTTGTGAAGTAACATCAGAAAGTCATCAGATGTTTAGATATTATCAGATATACACATAAATAAACATTAAATTCTGTTCCCAGAATGAAGATGCTAGTTGGGAAACATTCTGAACCCATTTAACTACAATCAACTAATCAAAACGTAAGCTTACTTCCTACAAAGAACATCTACCATTTGAAAATTATAGGGAAAGGCAAAATTGCATGCTAATCTCAGAACTACATTAATATTTGCATATAGCTATGCAGAAATCAGACTAAAAAAGCACTGTTGAAATGGTGCTTATGAATAATTAAAAAGCATGCAATGTATCAAAAAAGAACAGAATCACAATAACACAATACACAGGCAAATTTTCCATATAACAGCATAAATGAATAAAATATACAAAACATTCATCATAAAATAAGCTGCATGCTTCTCCTTTGAAATCCATGGCTGCCCTATAGTTCCTCAAAATATACATCACTGACTGCTGTTTTGCAAAACACAACTCAGTGAAACAGAATTTACCAAAAAAAATCAATTTAAATTCAGGTATTTTATGCTGGAGACTGAGCAATGCCAACTCATTTCATACAGAGGTGTGTCCCCTATATCCCCTACTTAATATAATCATCTCTGATGTGACTGCATCTTGGGGAAAATTAACACATCTTCTAACACAGTGATTCCAGATTACTTGGACATTCACCATCATACAGTCTGACACAAACACACACACACACTACATATGCCCAACCCAACTCATGCATACACATACACATACACACAGACACACAGACACACACACACGCACACACACGCACACACACACACACACACACACACACACACACACACACACACACACACACACACACACACACACACACACAAGCCCAGCACAAATAAACGAAGCACAGCCCAGCATAAATAAATGGAGCACAGCCCAGCATAAATAAATGGAGCACAGCCTAGCACAAATAATTGGAGCACAATCCAGCATAAATAAACGAAGCACAGCCCAGCATAAATAAATGGAGCACAGCCCAGCATAAATAAACGAAGCACAGCCCAGCATAAATAAATGGAGCACAGCCCAGCATAAATAAACAGAGCACAGCCCAGCATAAATAAATGGAGCAAAGGCCAGCATAATTTACAATGTTAATGTTAACGGAGCCCAGCAGTAGTTTCAGATTAAAACATAAATGATAAATAAATGGCAGTGGTTACTGTGGGTGACTCTGGCAGCAATGACGTGATTCCCATGCATGTTTTTGTTTAAAATTCCTGCGACACATGCATGAGTCCTCCATTGAGACTTAAAGCTGTAAAAGACGAGGGGCACTCCCTACCCCTCGCTCTATGGTTCTGGCGCCTATTGCCTGTACTTTGGAGAAGTAGATTCCGAACAGTAGGGGTCTCAGAACTGATCCCTGTGAAACACCACTGGTTACAGGTCTGCTGTAGGAAGTGAAGTCCCATAATTTGACTCTATGAGTTCTATCAGTGAGCCAGTTTGCAACCCACCTGACAATATATGGGTTGATACCCAGCTGGGTGAGTCTATCAATGATGCCTGAGTGGGGGATTGAGTCAAAGGCCTTGACTAAGTCTAGGTAGGTGTATGCACAGATTTGCCCTTGTCTAGGGCTTTGGTGACTGTCTCAAAGAAGTCCACCAAGTTTAATAGGCATGATCTCTCCTTGACAAAGCCAAACTGGATAGGGTTGAGCATTTGGAGATTTCCTATATCTTTGTTAATAAGGTCCATGATGATTTGTTCCATGGTCTTGCAGATAAGACTGGTCAGGCTAATGGGTCTATAGTTCCCGGGGTCCATGGATGCACCGCCTTTGTGCAAAGGGATGATGGTAGCTGTTTTCCATTCTGCTGGTATGAAGCCAGAGCTTAGGCTCTGACTGAAAAGGATGCTCAATGGTGATGCTAATTCCTGTTTTAATCCATGTAGAACACAGCCCAGGATGTTGTCTGGTCCCATAGAGGCAGTGTTTTTAACCTTGTAACCCTGGACATGAATTCAAGTTTTTGGTTGTAGAGAAGGTATTGCAGGACCCATGTGGTGGGCCATGGGAGGACTACTTGGAGTTCAGGGAATTGTTCTGGCAAATTAAATTGAATGCCATCAAATTCCGTGGACTCGATGCTCTCAGTATTAGTAGTTTTTTAAGATTGAGATCTTATCAGAGTTAGCAGTGGACTGTGTTTTGGGGGGAAACAATAATAGTAGTAGGGGAGGTTGGTGCTGTATTTTAATATAGATTTATTAAGTTTATTTCATTTTATTTGTAAGAGTTTATTTGTATTTTGTAATTTTCATTGTTAATGTTCAATCAATTTGTCCATGTTAAAGGGCTCAGAGGGAGCACATAGTTGAAACGTGTGCACAGAGGTATTTTATGCATTTTGCCTTTTATAGTGTATTGGTGCTTTAAATGTTTTTTCATAGTTTTTAAAGAAGATGTGACTTGGTTCTTATATAAAATGGTCTCAGTTAATTGAGGTTTTTATTCTGAGGAAGTCAGCTGATCAATGCTGACGAAAGCACTCAATAAATTGGATTTTTCTGGTGCTTGGAACAGTCTCTTCTTGGTTTTCATTGCAAGTCTGTTTTGGTTCCTGGTCTTTGTGTGATGATTTAAACAATATACAAATGTGATGTTGAATAAAATTCTGTGCAGAATAGAGGTAGATTCAGGATGTGAGTATTCATTAATTTCTGGAGAGACAATCATATATTGTGGTCAATGAATGCTCCATCTATTGTATCATGTGATGTTCATCTCGTGGACCATGAGAAACAAAATGTAAGGTGCGGGGTGCTTGCTCTGTCCAGGTCCATTATATGAAGCATTGTGGTAGATTGTGCCCTATCATTATTGAAGGGCAAAGATCCAATTTATTAGGAGAAGGGGTGAATGGTTTGAACCCCTGAGTATTTGAGTTATGGGAGTACACAGTCTCACTATAAAGGTATTGCGTATTTTTCTTATGTATTCCTACAGTGTGTTTGAGAAGGGCATAGGCAAGTTCAAAGGAGACCTGTTTCATTTCCTTTGGAGTCTGATGTGCCCCATATGCCCAAAATCAGAGGCAGAGTTAACCCACTTGGTGGAAGAAGATAGTTTCTGTGACACATCCCACATTGGCCGTATCTAGAGTTCCTGTCCTGAAACCAAATGGGGAAGTAAAGATATGTGCAGACTGCAAGTGTACAATAAGCAAAGCATTGCAGTAACACTTATATCAAATCCTTGTAGTTCATAGGTTCATAGGTAGGTACTAGGCTATCTGCCCGAAGGCATTTATAAGCCTAGCCAGAATGTGTTGGCTTTCGCCGCCCCCTTAGATTAGTTCCCTGTGCCTCTGTCCATCAGAGCCACTGAAGTGATCCCCGAGGTAAACTTTCTGTTTCTCATCCACTCGTCAAGGTTTCTTTTGAAGAGTGTTAGTGAGGAGCTCTGCCTGGTATAGATTGGGATCTTGTTCCAAAGCATTGGAAATCTCTGGGACAGGAATCTATCCCTCCAGCACGTCCTATTTATTGTTGTGGTGAGGTTTAGATCCCTAGAGTGTGAGGCTCACGGGGATAAGGTTTTCTTTAGTTGGAGCATGTCCATCAATTCTGGGTTGGACATGGCCTTATATGTCAGGCAGAGATTACCTCTGAGTAGGCGGTATGCAACCGAGTACAGCTGTAATTTCTTCAGTCGAGCTGCATAGAGCATCTGTTTGAGGCCAGTGATCCTCTTGGTGAGGTACTTCTGTGGTCTTTCCAGCTGTTGCAGGTGTCTTGTAAGGTACATCCCAAATGGGGCGTTGTATTCTATGATGGGTCTGATGAATAATGAGTAGAGGGGTACAATGACCTCTTTTGATCTGGATGCGAACCCTTTTGTGATTAGGTGGGCCAAGTAGAAAGATTTTCTAACCACTTTGGCAACGTGATTATCAAAGTTGAGATTACTATCTACTTTGTTCCACAGATCCCTTATTACGTCTTCTGTATTTAAGGGACTACCACCTATGTGGTAGTTTGTGGGTACTTTGTTTTTTCCAAAGGGGATGACAATGCACATTTTGGCATTTAGCTTGAGGCCATGATTTTGACACCAGGTATCCATCTTAGTGAGACCCTTTTGGAGGATGTCTGTGTCAGCCAGAGAGTCAATTATAGTCCCTAGTTTGCAGTCGTCTGCTCAGCCATAGTCCTCCTGTGCTTTCCTGTACCTCCGAGAAGTATATGCCGAACAGGAGGGTTCCTAGGACTGAGCCCTGGGGAACTCCACTTGTAACCGATTTAGAGTCGGACCTAGCTCCCACAACTCCCACCATGTGGGTTCTGTCCGTGAGCCAGTTTGCAACCCATATTGTGATGTAGAGGTTTATGTTCAGTGAGCTTGTCTATAATACCAGAATAGTGAATAGTGTCGAAGGCCTTTGCGAGGTCTAGGTAAGCTGTGTGTACCACCTTTCCCTCATCTATAGCCTTGGTAACTGTCTCAAAGAAGTCCACCAGGTTCAGGAGGCATGATCTGCCCTTAAGAAAGCCGAACTGGGTGGGGTCCAGTGTTTGGAGGTTCCCAATGTCTCTGTTAATGAGTTCCATGATGATGCGCTCCATAGCCTTGCAGACCAAGCTAGTCAGGCTTATAGGGCGATAGTTCCCGGGGTCTGTTGTGGCTCCACCTTTGTGGAGCAGAATAACCGCTGCTGTGCACCACTCTATGGGTATGTAGCCTGTGGAGAGGCTGAGTTTGAACAGTGTGTTTAGGTGAGGGGTTAGTTCGTCTTTGAGCTCATGTAGGACACAGCCTGGGACACTGTCCGGTCCCATTGATGCCGTGTTTTTGGCTTTGGAGAGGGCTGTTTTAATGTGAGTGTCTGTGATTTCAGGGACTCTACATTTTTCTGGTATGGTTATGGGCCCTCTTGGAGATGAGAGGAGGGTGAAGTTTGCGCTGAACCTGTCTGCCAGGATGTTGGTGATATTGGTCGGTTCAGTGTATTTTGTGCTATTCTGCACTAACTCTGAGCAGATCTGAGCATTGCCACTTAGATTCTTGACATAGCTAAAGAATGCCTTGTGGTTATCTTTGGAGTCCTTAGCAATTTTTCTTTCAAAGCTTACCTTGGATGATTTTATGAGGGATCGTAGTTTCTTGCTGATACTGTTCAGGGATGTCTTCCCTTCTTGGGATTTTACTCTTTTCTGTACTAGTTTCCTCCTTCTATTGTATAGCTTGTTTATGGCAGGAGTCCACCAGACTGGTTTCCTTTTCTTGGAGGAGTGAGTCTTGGTTTTGATTGGGATGGCATGATTCATACATTCTTGTAGGTGCCCGTAGAATGTTTTAGTAAAGATTTTTGCAGCTTGGACAGTGTTATCCTTCAGCATGGGGGCTTTGAAACTTTCCACCTTTGTCTTAAGTAACGTGAAGTTTGCTTTTGAAAAGTTTTTCATTGTGGTTTTCTTGTCCGGGGGTGGGGGCAGAATGTGGATATCCAAAGTGATTTGTTTATGCTCAGATCTAACCAGCGAGGTCTCTGTTGGTTTTGCAGATTTTTATTTAGAGCCCCCGAGTATGTTTTCATGTATTTATGTGTGTTTTTTTCCAGTGCTGCTTTAATGGGTTTATGTGAGACTGGTGGTGTGATGCAAGTATTTCCCTTCTCCTCTTGACTGTTTGATCCAGTCTTGGGTTGAGAGAGCTTAGCCTCCAGTTTGGCTGTATAATTGCATCTATCGCATGTATTAGTGTTTGGTGGTAGGAGGAGGGGGTTGTCTGTGTACATGAGGCAGTTGTAACACTGCCTCAAAATGCCCAGATTCACCAGTTGGACTGGAGAGTACACCTGAAACTGCCCTTTGGACATGCCTAGATAGGTACAGTGAACTATTTTACTGGATGGCTGGTAAGGTCGAATAGAGAGCCTTATCCTTCTGTACAGTACAGGAGGGTCTAGTGCTACGGTTTATAAGTGCTTGCTATACATTTTGAGTAATTGCCAGGCTGAGAAATGAGTGGCTTGAGTGCTTAAGTTGAAAGTTTGTTCTAGTTCCAAGGGAGAAATTGAAGAGGAGACGTTGTGGCGCCGGGAATACTTTTACCCTAACTAACTGGAGCACAAAACCAGGTAAATACTGTATTTATAGCAGGGAAATGAAAGAGATAGAAATTTGCCCAAAATGGCCAATAAACTACTAATTTCTGGGCTGAAACCACTCCTCCAGGGACAGACAGGCTGCTCAAAGCTCCCCTCTCTCACAGGTGAACAGAGAACTTCCTTCTATCCAAGTAAGGTATGGGCAAACACAGAGATTTGTAACACAGCCCTGAGTTCAGCACTAACCTGAAAACTGGACTATACTAGCTTAGAAAGGCGGGAAACAAGTATATATATATATATATATATATATATATATATATATATATTGATAAAAAGTAGAATGATAAAAAGTAGAACACACTCAGTGAAATGAATGCCTCTCCACTCTAATAAATATATTGAAATAATGAGCAATAAAGATATGGCAGAAGCAACCATGCAGCAGCAAAATAGCGAACTTTCTCTGTTGAAAAACGAACTTCCACTGTTAACACAATCCAAACTTTATTGGTGTACATGGTAAACACTTTCACAGTCGCTTCATCAGACGAAGACACACCTATCTCAAAACTCAGTCCTTGTATAGTATCTCAGAGTTATTAGTTAATTGAATAATTATTAAATAACATATTATTATAAAACATATATAATATATAAATAAAATTCTATTCATTTAAAACCTGACTATTACAAATATAGTCATCCTATAAATCAAGTAAAATCAGACAAGACATATATGTATGTAAAACTTACATAGAATGGTGTGGATACAAAAGAAAGTATGGGATGTGTATGTGAGAAAGAAACCTGCTTACATTTTGGATGGGGAATATGAAGTGATTAATATACTCTGTTTAGGATAGACCTATGGTCTACGAGATTTCAAAATGGGTTTAAGGGAGGCTCTTTCGTTGAGTCCTAAGCCTCTGTCTGCTCTTAATCTTAGAATCCAGATTATCTCTTTCTTTTCAGTGCCATTTCTGATGTCTCCTTGTCTAATCATGGGTGTAACTGTGTCTATAACCATGAAGCTAAAACTATGGGAGTCACCCTGGCTTATTACATGTTTAGCTAAAGCATTGTTAATGTATTTGATTCTTATTACATATAGATGTTCTCTAATTCTAGTTCGGAAAGTCCTATTGGTTTTTCCAACATAAAATGCTGAACATGTATCACATGCTGCCAGGTAGACTATATTTGAAGTTTCACAGTCTGCACTAACATGAAACCTATATATATATATATATATATATATATATATATATATATATATATATATATATATATAAAAACAATAGAAAATGAACAAACTGATTTAAACAAGTTACCCAATTAACCAGGAAAAAAGCTCAAAACTGAGCCCTGTTCCAGCAGTCTTCAATCAGACAAGTTCTAACTAGGACGAAAACGCAGTTTGGTTAATGGCGTTCAAGTGATGTGTTTAAAATTGAGTTTTCTGTGGAGAATTGAATAAAGCCCTTGACAATGCTTCGGACTGTTTCTTCTACAGTTTTGGCACTTTACAGTGTATTCTTGGTTAGTTTGGTGTGCCATTTCTTCTTTTTTTCATTGGTTTTCAAGTTCTAACTGCACACCCCTGCTTACTAGGGTGCAGGGGAACCTTCTCCAAAAAAGATGGCCTGGATCAGTGCTCAAGTTATACAAACAAAGCTAGATTCAGCAGGCCTGAATCTGGTCTATGCTACAGCAACAAGCCGCACCAATTTCAGAAAGAAACAGTTCAAATAAGCAGGCACAATAAGCCTGTGGCCAGATATTCCCAGCTCAGAAGAGTAGAATCCAGCCTCTCCTCCCACAAGAGTGCAGACCACAAACCTTTTAATGTAGAATAACTGGCCTGAAGCCCACATGCTTAAGCCAGAACTAATACACTTTTAGAATAGCAGACACTGGGCCTTCAATCAGCAATTCCCAGCTTAGAAGGATGTAAGCTACCTGTCCTGCCACAACAGTGCAGACCACAAATCTTATTAATGTAAAACAGCCTGTATGAAGCCCAAGTGCTTAAACCAAAAGACTTAGAATAACAGTTACAATTTAATCAGGCTACTACCAAGCAGTAATAAATGCATCAGAATAAATAAAATTGAGTACTTTTAAGAAAAGCAAAATAAAGCAGGAGGAAAGACAAATACAGTAAAAGCAAATTACTTTTTTTTTGGGCCTTCTCAAATCAACTCTCTGTATTAAGTAGAGTGAACACTAGACTCAGAATATGATCTCACTGTACTTGGCTAAGTGAGCAAATGAGATGGATCCAGGAGGAGTGTTCTAATACAGACTTACAGGAGGGGCGGGTAATTCCAGAGCCAGCAACACTAATACCAACACAAGAACAGAAACTAACTGCAGAGAGACACAGAGCACACTGTTCAGAAACACACAATTAGGAAACAGAAAAAAAGAAAATACAGTACTTTTAAAACTGCAAGTTTGTACAAAATATTAAATGCACTACTGCAAGTTTCACTTAGCTTCAGCTTCTAATGCAGATGTTTGCAGCCAAGCTAGTGAATCAAATAATTACCACCTTGTCAAAGGGAAAATATTTCTAAAATTTGATCTTACACAAGTGGAACATCAATTATCATTGAATGAACTGGCTACAGAGGCACAGACAATTATCATACATAAGGAGGGCTTTAAACCTACTCACTTGCCATATGAAATTTGCACCATGCCAGAGAGCTTCCAAAAATTGATATATGACATCCTGTTTGGACTTCCAACAGTAGTGTCTTAGTCTGATGATGCTTTTATTAGGACCAACTCTATGCAAGCTTTGACTAGCCAGGTATGTAAAGGGCTCCAATGGTCTGCAGGTGTCAGGCTCAGACTCCAAAAAGATAAATGTTTGCTTGGGGCAAAAAGTGTCAAGTTTCTCAGTATCAAGCATACCTAATAACCTGTAGACATTAAAAACAGGTACAAAGGCCCTTGAAAAGTAGGTGCATCTAGCCAAGAATCTGGATGTCTAACTTGCATAATATTTGCATACCAAGTTACACATAACTCTTCCCGCTTTCAGTGTGAATGTGAGATACTAAGAAATATTTTTGAAAAACAGACTGACAAAAATGATTGAAAAATCTAAGCACATTATAAAGGAGAGAGTGTAAGGTCTGTAGACAGGTAACCATTTGAAATGTTGAGACCCACTAGACTGAGTTCTGAAATAAAGTGCCTGAATGACTGAAAGAATGGACTTTCATATACCAAGTCCAAGATGTTATTTCTTGGAATATTCCCTTTTCTGTGAGGTACAGCAATCTTGGAGCTGATATATATATATATATATATATATATATATATATATATATATATATATATATATATATATGTGTGTGTGTGTGTATATATATATATATATATATATATATATATATATATGTGTGTGTGTGTGTGTGTGTGTGTGTGTGTGTGTGTGTGTGTGTGTGTGTGTGTGTGTGTGTGTGTGTGTGTATATATATATATATATGTGTGTGTGTGTGTGTGTGTGTGTGTGTATATATATATATATATATATATATATATGTGTGTGTGTGTGTGTGTGTGTGTGTATATATATATATATATATATATATATATATATATATATATGTGTGTGTGTGTGTGTGTGTGTGTGTGTGTGTGTGTGTGTGTGTGTGTGTGTGTGTGTGTGTGTGTGTGTGTATATATATATATATATATATATATATATATGTGTGTGTGTGTGTGTGTGTGTGTGTGTGTGTATATATATATATATATATATATATATATATATATATATATATATATATATATATATATATATATATATATATATATATTCAAGGGGTGTGGGATGAGACGGACTTGCCCTACCACAAAAAGAAGTTTAAAGGAAAAGAGTGATTTTCAAGATTTGCTCTTCTTCTGTGTTTTTGATCTTTTTTGACTTGGCAGCACTCAGCATTTTGAGTGCAGACATTTTAATAAGGAGACCTGTAGACTTCACTGAACTGTATAACAAAATTCTACTGCTCAAGATCATTTGTTTTTGCTTCTGAAAAAATGAAGATGTAAGATGTGTGTCCTTTTTCTTTAAATTATTGGTTCCACTAGTATGTTGGTCATGTAGTATGTTTTTTGGAGTACTAGGCACCTTCCAAAATCACATGTGATGGGGGGGGTTCAAAAAGTTCTGTGAGGGGATATATCAAGCCCTAAAATAGGGACAAACCTCCAAAGTTAAAAACAATATGAGTTTTTGGGTTACTGAAAAATGGCACTAGATCAGGGAAAGTTTCAGTTAAATTATTTGCAACCAATGTTAGACCAGTTATTGAATATAACTCCTGTTTTTCATATTCCAAAGGCGATCTAACATTACTGGAAAATATTCTAAGGAAGTTCACTAAATGTATTACTGAATGCTAAAATGTATGTAATGAAGAATTTTGAAGGGTAAAGAAATATCATATTCATATGCTAGACTTTTCAGTATTACAACAAAAACAAAAGCCATCATTGTGACTGCTCAGAACTAATGACCCCAATCTTCAGATTATTTCACCCTGCACACTCAGAGGGTGAATAATTCTGAATGCATATAATTTTGACCTACAGTATTATCCTGAAAGAGAGAGTAACATAAGTAGTGAAGGTAGAGGCCCAAGAAACAGACAAACCAACGTCCAAACCACAAACCCAATTTATTGACAGCAAAGACAGACCAAATTCAGTGAAGCACTTTTATCTTTAGCAAAGACTTCTTCAGAACTGAGTTAAAAAGAAAGTTTCACGTTTTCTCTCAATTTTACTGACATAGTAGCCACCACACTGGTCACAAATAGAAATGTAGACCAGACCTCTAGTATTACAATTGCCCTTAAATTTAATTTTGTAACCTACATATTTTAAAAGGATGGTATCTGATTCTAAAATATAAGGACGTTGTCTACATGTGCCACATCTTGTTGTACCTCTAATTGTCAAGCTGTAAGGTGAACCCAAATTCTCAAATAAGTAAAGTTCTTCCCTGTTTTAAAAACAAACTGAGGTTTGGTGCCAAGAAGTTTCAGAATTACTGGGTTACTTCTAAAAAACATCCAATCCCTGTAAATAATGTTTCTAATGTCTCTCTCTCTCCTTACCCATATGGTATAACCATACTATTGGAATGATTGAGGTTCAGGTTGTCATAGTTCCTTTTATCAAGATAGCTGTTGTTACCTAAAAGGGGGTTTTACTTAGTTCCCCAACCTACCATCACTTCAGTCTTAATGTCATTTAATAAGTCTGAAGGGTGACCCCTATACACAAACATAATTCTGATTTTCTCCATCTCCAAATTAAAAATGTTTGCATTTGAATCATCTTAGCTGCTCTGACCAACTGCCCTTTAACATGTTCTTTTTAGTATGTTTAGGGTGAGAGCTCATAAAGTCCAAATAATTATTTGAAAAAGTGGGATTCCTGTAGACTTTGGAACAGAATGTGTGGTTTAAATAATCTTTGTACAAGGTGATGTCTAAATGGTCAGTAGAATGTTCTGATGCAGTGATGGTAAATTTAAAGAAATATACACCATTCGGGTATTCAGCAAAATGTCCTGGTTGCTGGGATGTCTTTTTCCATAACACATGTTTCCATAATTATTATTATTATTATTATTAGACAAAGATATCATCCAGGTACCTATAATATTCTAACCAATGGGTGGAAAAGTCAGAATTTATAACATGTTGTAATTCCCAAGAGTAAAGCACCATATTAACATATAAGGGGCACACATAGCTCTCATTGCCACCCCTTTAATTTGTTTAAAGAATTCTCCTTCAAACATAAAGTAATTGTTGTTAAGAATAAAATCCATAGCCATCATAATAAAATTAACCATGGTATCAATGAAACTCATGAGTGTCCGAATGGCTTCATAAAACAATTCAAGTCCCTCCTCATGGAGTATGGATGTAAATAAATCAATGACATCAATGGTTGAAAAACACTGATCATCTGCCTACCAGTTTTTGTCTATTTTAATCAAGAAATCCCATGAGTCCTTCAACAGGTGTTCCACTGGGTCAAGAACATTTTTAAGGAGCCTAAAGGGTGGGTGGGGCTCCCACTAGCTGAAATAATGATCCTGAAAGGGTTGGTGTTGAATGTCTTTGCAAATTTTTAGTATGCCAAAAGCCACCGGTATCAAATTGTAGAGTTTTTCAGAATTAACTCCTTGAAGGAGTGCATCTTCAACTAAAAGTTGGATCTTTTTATACGCTATAAGTACTTCATTCTTAGAGGATGTTAAATACTGTCAGAAAAAATGTCAGACAGTAAGTTTACATAATCCATTTTAATAAATATGACTATCCCCTTCCCTTGTTGGGTTTCATAAATCTTAAGGTTCTGTCTTGCCTTAATTCCTGCATTAGGTCAAATTATTTCTTAGTAAGGCTGAAACATTTTCTATTGTTCCTGTTGGAACCAGCAAGTGCTGAATAACAATTTGAAACACAAATGTTCTCAAATGCTTGAACAAGGGGGTGTACTGGGGGATTAAAACAACTTTTCTTTCTCAGAAAAATGTTTTCTGATATAGATGTACCCTTATCTTGAAACATGATCAGTAGGATTAATTTTCTTGTATACAACTTCAGTTCCATAATAGAGTCAACTATACCAATCTTAAACATTGGAACAAACTTAAAACCCTTTTTAAAAAGTGTAAAAAAGTTTTGTCAGTTGTTAAATGTGTGTAATTAAATATATTAAAATGCTGAAAGGAAGTGAATTTGCCATCATATGAGGTTAAACTACTACTTTGTTCTAATGATGAAACACTTTGTGTTAATTCCTCCGTTTTCCCCATCTCCCCCTGCCCATCATTGTTTTCGTGTGTTGGTCGTGTACTAAAAAACTCTTTGTTTATTCTTCTTTTCCAAACGTTCCGACCTTCGAAGTGGGGGGTAATGGTTGTCATATTTGTTGACATATTCATTATCATTCAAATTTGTAGTTGACCTGAAGATTGTTTTCCATTTCAAAATAAGTACTGTCAACCGTATCAGAATCACTAGTACAAAATCATCCTCAGACCTTTGTTTTGTGTTTAAAAGTTATGATTTGGGAAGAGGGTACACTCTCTTAACATTATAGTCATGATTATCCCTTATTAATTTCTCTTGTTTGTTATTTAAATTAAGCATTATATTTTTCTTGACTTTTAACAAAAATACTTTCATATGTTTCTGTATTCAATTCAAACAAAAAATCTTTCTGTAGCTCATTTAACCTTTCTAAATCCTTAAAAAGATTATTAATGTATTGTTCATTACATTTAATTATGAAATGCATTAAATCTAGCCCTCTTATTATAATTGTTAAAATCAAAATCAACTATTTTTGCAATTCACAAACATGCCTATTAAAATAACTGGTGTATTGACATGATTGCTTGTGTAAAGGAATCTAAAATATAAAATGTTACAATAATATATAGTTTAAATAATTAAAGCCCTTTCTTTAATACAGGCATGACAGTAGTAACCTCGTTGATTCCCAGTGGAAAATTAGCTCTTAATCTAGTAATCCAAAAACATGTTTGTGAATTGCAAAAATAGTTGATTTTGATTTTAAGAATTGTAATAAGAGGAAAAGGGGTATGTATTCCTTTAAATATTTTTAAACAATGTTTAATTATTTGATTGCTGTTAATTATTTTTAATCAGGTTGCAGTGTGCTTTTGGCATAAGTAAAGGAAGTATTGATTACATAGATTGTTCTGATGAAGCCCCAGTTTGACAGGGACGAAAACAATTAACCGACTGTTATTAAAAGTTTTTGTCTTTTTGATTTTTTACTTACTCAAATGTTTGATTTAATGAGTATAGAGCTTATTGTGTGAATGCACCAGGGAGCCTATTAATTTTATGGTTAGCTGCTGATTGTGTTTGGATCAAATAGACCCTGACTAAGCAGCTGACCTACTGCATAAAAAAGAGTCTTCCTTTTGTAAGCATTCAGAAACACTAGGAAGGTGTTTTGAAGCACAATATGGAATGTATGCTACAAATGATGCCACAGGTCCACAGTAGTTGGAGATAACTATTGTGAGGGCAGGGGGATCTGTGTCTTATGATGTAAAGGTAGCTTACAATCGAGACATTTGGAAGTGTGCTGACCAGCTGAGGGGGTGGGTGGATGGCCCAGTCCATTTTAAAGGAAGCAGGTACCCGGAAACCTCCCTAGAATTATGTAATTTACAACCTGCTGTGTCACAATGTGACATAACTGCTCCTGTGCCCTTTCCAAAGAGCCACCAGTTACCATAGTTGCTCCAGGTGTGGAGTCTTTGGAAAATGCAGTACAACACCCAAAAAGGACAAGCCATTAGCCAGCCTATTTAATGGATTAGGTTATCTGTTGTGACTTTCTCCAGGGCAGCAAATTGTGCTGTTGCTTCTGTAGGATTAGTTGACACCTGTTTTCTTAATCTCTCTGTGCCATGTTTTTTTTCTTCATAGTTTCACTTGCAATGCTTTTGCTGTTATGTGAACAGAAGAAATAAAGCCTGATGGTCTACAAGTTACTACATTCTGTGTCAATGCATAACACCTTGTTTGGCTGAAAAGAGGCCCCTGTGATCCATGTCATTTACTTGTTCAAAATAAATACATAATTAAAATAACAAATGACTACCCTTCAGTGCAGACAGCTGATAAAACCTGAATATGGCATCTGAGTGCAACCTACAGAGTCAATTTCTCTAAAGGCATACTCAAATGAAAGCAGTTCAACATATAACAGTGACAAGAATATGAAGCCTGCACCAGAAGCCATATAAGAGTCCAAAAAAGAGACAAAGAACATAAATAAGATGGAATCGTTTCAGAATCATAAGCGACATACTGCAGCTAGTCCAAAATACGATCATATTTCAGAAAGTATATGAGTAAGAACAAGATAATACAATTTGAAGGTAAAGGGTTCAGAGCATACCTCTCAACCTCTTAGTGCAAGAAATCTTGACAAAGTCCAACAAAATGGGGGGCAAAGGCCCTCAAAATGGGACATATTTTAAATATTGCTCTTATAAACTTAGAAATTTGCTAGAGTAACAGGGTTTGTTTTAACATACATTTTCTGAAGGATTTCAAGTTTGAAACTCAAATGTATGTCATTATTTAGTGACTTCAATCCTTAGATCATCCAAGTAATTTGTCAGAAAACCACACATTTTATGAGGAACAGACCAAAACTATGAGCCCAAAATCTGTACATTCTGTGAAAATCTGTACATTTGAGAGATATGGTTCAGAGGCAATATGAGAAAAACATATTTTTCATGTCAAGGGCAGTAGAAGTTTGGAGTAATCTACGGGATATCATAATGTCAAATGGTAAAACAGCTTTGAGAAAGCATGAGACAGATTCAGCAGCATATTTGGTTCAATAGCTTTGCATGTATCATGTTCAGGACAATATGGCCTTTGTTTCTATACAACAAGTTTAAAATAATGTTTGCTGTATATCCTTTTACCATGAAAAGCCTTGAAATTAAGACAGAATTCAGAAATATGAACAGAGGGGACAATGTCTGAAGTCCATATGATGAAGCAAGTACAGGCTACTTGGCTTACCATTTCTATTTCCAAGTCTACAGGTTAATAACCACAACCTAATTAACCAATAGTCTGAATGTTTCCACCCACTATAATATTTACTTACATGACCCATGTATACTTAAATTACCCTGAGCATTTAAAGTACTGTTTAATTAAGTAATTTGCTCAGAAACACATACTAGGTACATGGAGGTGGCAAGAATCAAACTGCATACCCTTGACTATAACCAGAAGCTCATTAACAGGTCAGAGCCTTAATCTACTGTACTAACTGTCAGTTTGTTTAACACTAAATGTCATTAGGAATGATATTGCAGAATCTGTCACTCACTGTCAAAGAGAACTACAAAGAGACTTACAAAGGCAAGAGGGATGTTAAGTCAGAATATGGTAAAAACTAGTAACAGCACATTGACCTAATGACTACTGCTGATGCAGTTTCTCAATCAAAAGGTTCAGTGATGGCCTCTGAATATTGTTTGGATGGGCTTTGTTCTCCCTGTGTCAACATGAGTTTCCTCCATGTACTCCATTTTTTCCCAAAAGATGTGCTAGTCTGACTGACTACTCTAAATCTGCATTTTTGTTTTTGCTGAGATTGTCTCCATACTAAAGAAGCCTTTGCATCAGTGGAATAAATCTTGTTAACAAATTAAAGGTTAGAGGAATATATCCAAACATAAAAACATGCATGCATAGTGATTTTGTAGGTAATAAAGCTTCTGAGTCAGCCTGCACAGATTTGTGCTTAACAACGTAATCAGTGGCATATTAGATTTGTGTGTATAGAAAAAGTCTTTTAGCCCGTACAGCTTACTTACTTTTTTTTGTTCAGTAAAGAAAGAATAAGATGAAACTAACAACACTTCTTATATGAGATATATATAGCTGCTCTTGCAGTTCATTCATAATTTTAAATTTTACAGTACGCTTCCTGAACTGTTTAACATATATAACAAATGGAGTTAAAGCAGAGAAATATTAATAACATATTAATAACATACAGGCTACTACACTGCATCTGGACATATTGGTATTATTTAGCTACCAGATGGAAGGCTTATCAGCTTATTTGGATTAATTTGGACTCCCCTACACATACCTTTTTGATTTTGTGGTATAACCCTATTTCAGAACGGAAAGTAAAATTTAATTTTGTACGTAGAACAATCTTGGGAGAAAGCTGTTGTATATTAGTGGAAAATGTTATTTCTTCTGGCCAGCTAACTTTAATAATTACGTGCTCAACAGGTGGTGTAAAATACATTGCAGCTTGCTGGATGGGGATATCCGTTAATAGCTTTGGAAAAATTAGCATTATTCTATCAGCTAAATTTTAACAGTAACAGGTTTTTATTTTATTCTTATAATTAATTACTAACATACACACCCATTTAAGTTAAATCTGACCTTAGCATCCCAGACATGTGCATTTTCTCATTGCTGATTCATTAATCACACTCCAAATCTACTGCAGTTGTCATGAAATTCTCATTATTTCAGTGGTTTATAGCTACATAAGACCTGTAAGAATTGGATTCATTTTTACTAAAAAATACTTACACTAGTGTATGTGAAAAGAATAAGAAATCTCCTGTGATCAGGATGAAAGATATGTGACTAAAATGATTTACTGAATGTAATGAAAACAGTACAAACAATAGTGATTCACACACAATATTTCTGATATTTCACATTATTGTGGTGTTTCTTTTTATGCTTTGATTCTATACTCTCAAAGTTATGGCTATATAAATAGCATTTTGAAGTTACTAGATCTAAGAGGCTATTCTCATTAATCTTTGTCACAGTTCTGTTCAAAAGATTAATATGTAAGTTAAGTAACCATTGAGAGGACAGTAGGATGGCAGGTTGGTGTCAACATCACCTCAGTAGAAGGGTTCAAAAATAATAGGTTCATAGGTTAATAGGCAAGTACTAGGCTAGCTGCCTTTGCAGGCCATTTCAAGCCTAGCCAGTTTCCCTTTCTGTGCTCAAAATAACCTATCTCATTTGGTTATGGATTGGCCTTACCCATCCCATGCTTGATAATTATGTATTACCCCTAAAGAGAATAACTGGGATCATACCTTAGATAATTTGATGGGGCACATGTATGGGACAAAGCATTTAGGAGCTGCCTCTGTCCATTGCAGTACAGGGAGTAGTTCTGGGGTAAATTTTCTATTTTTCATCCATAAATCTAAGTTGCACTTGAATATGGACAGGGATGAACTTTGCCTTATGTGGATGGGGAGTCTGTTCCACAGCACCAGTTTCATCTGTGAGATATACCTGTCCCTCCAAACAGTTTTGTTGATGTTGCAGAAGAGGTTTAGATTCTTAGACCAAGTATTTCTGAAGCCATTTGGCATGTTGACATGCAGTAAATCCATCAGTAATGTGTCAGAGGGTAGCTTACATGCTAGGCACAGGTCACCTCTTAACGGACTGATTACAGTGACAGGGCTTTGAGTTGGTCCATGTAGGACATGTTGTTTAGGTCTTATATATTTTAATGAGGTATCTGCCTTTTTTAATTTCTCCAAGGCTTTTGGATTTCTAATACCATGATGGGAATGGACCCCATTCCTAAGTCAAAGTATGATTAAAGTTCATGAAATTAGTATTGTTTCAGTCTTTGATGTCAGCCAATAGTGCTCTTCGCAGCACTCGTAAAGTTCCCAGTAATGACTCCTTCTGCAATTCGTATGGGGTTACATGGATTGGTAACATATCCAAATACGACTGTAAATTCTTTTTTATAAGACCCGTTGCTCCTACTACTATTAGAACTGTCTGGGTATCTTTCTTCCACATGGCTCTCGTTTCTGCCTGAAGATCCTGGTATTTTATGACTTTGTGTGTCTCTCTCTCTCTCTATGCAAGACACTGTAGTCACTGGGTGTGGTGACTTCAATGATCAATGCTACTTTTGTCTTCTTTTCTTGGACCACTATATCCAGTTTTCTAGCATCTATCTTTTGAACTGTTGGTAATAGGTGATCCAAAGTGATATAAACTTCATGATTTTCCGTGATGCTTTGTGGCTCATTTTTCCAGTGTTTTTCATCCACCTCAATACCATAATGTTTGCACAATCCAGAGCGCAACAGTCTCGTCACATTATTATGCCTTTCAGTATACAGTCCTTCTGCCATTAGTGTGTCGCAACAAGCAACAAGGTGTGTGATGGTTTCCAATTCGGTTTTACAAAACCTACATTTGTTTGTTTCTCCCACATGTTCAATGTACTTTGTAAACCAGCGTGTATGTAGCCCACTATCTTGGACTGCCAATATTAACCTTTCATTTCTTGATTTGAATTCATCTTTCCTTAACCATACCTGCGTTCGTTCTTGATCAACATGAGGTTCTTCCAGACGTTTTCTATACTTGCAACTATATTTATGTTTTTTCCACATTTTTGCCTTCTCATCTGGTTCTTCACCTTATATTCTTTCTTTTGTTTTTTTGGCACATTCAGTTGCTGTCTGGTTTTTATCCACTTCTGGTTTGATTTCCATTCCTGCTTGATGTCGATATGCTTCTGCTAGATTAAGCAGAGACGTCATCTTAGATTTATTCTCCTCATGTTTCAAAGCTTTCACTACATTTGGATCTTGTGAGGTCAGTAGATATGTGTGGAGTCCCATGATTGCAGATCTATACATGTAATCAATTTCAAGGAGGTCCTTCCCTCCTCCGGAATAAGGAATATATTATCTTGGTATACACTGATTTTTATAAATCATTTGGTGAGCATGAAACATCCTTCTTGTTTTAATATCCAATCTATCCAACACTTTTTTGGAGCCCGTCAATCACTCCAAAATTTTAAGTTAGGAGAGGAAGAGCAAATTGATTTATAGCTTGGATCCTGTTTCTAGATGTCAATGCTGTTCTCAGG
This sequence comes from Protopterus annectens, assembly GCF_019279795.1. NCBI lineage: Eukaryota > Metazoa > Chordata > Ceratodontiformes > Protopteridae > Protopterus > Protopterus annectens. The sequence goes on from NC_056729.1 coordinate 504,136,289, forward strand.
ATTAATTTAAGTCTTCTAAAGTATTCCTTACTGAGTTTTGTTCACATTTGTTTGTTTTATTGCTGATCCTTCATCAGTTCCCAGGTATTTATACACTCCCTCTTGCTCAAGTTCTTTTATATCACATTCTTGTCCCAAACTGATGTTTTCCTTTAGCTGCAGTTTTCCTTTTTTAAAGGTTGCTTTTGCACATTTATCAAGACCAAATGGCATTCCAATATCATCTGAAAAAGTTTTGACAACCTACAGCTGTGCTTTCAGTTCCTCATCTGATGAATTTTAAATCATTGACAAATAGAAGATGAGAAGTCATTAGACTTTGTTGCTTTCTAGGAGCCAAATTGTAGCCATGGCCTAAGCTGTTAAGTAAACAGCTTAATGGATTAATGGCAAGGCAGAATGTCAACGGTGACAGAGAGTCACCCTGGAATATCCCCCTTTGAATTTTTATCCCCGGGATAATAATCTAGCTTTTATCATGGCTTAATTGCAAAGTGGTCTGCCATTGTTTCATGGTTACTGTAATGTAGTCAATCAGTGTAGGGTGTATGTTATACATTTGTAAGCACTCTTTTATCCATGAATGTGGGATACTATCAAATGCTTTTTTGTAGTCAATCCATGCCATACTTAGACTCTTTTCCTTTTTACAGTTCTCTACTATAACTTTATTTAACAACAAATGATCCTTTGTTCCATATGACTTTCTTTAATTGCCCTTTTGTTGTAGTGCCATAATTGAGTTTTCTTTTAATTGACTATAAACTCTGTCAGCGTTAATTCCCGTGTATAATTTATACATCATTGGAAGACAAGTTATTGGTCTATAATTTTTAGGGTAGTTTGCAGGTTCACTCTTAAGTAAGAGCATTGTTTTTCCTGTTGTTAATCAGTGCGGTGTATGTTTGAGGTGCGCATATAAATAGTTCTTGCTCATGGCTAAATCCTTGTGCAAAGATGTTAATACTTTTAGCCAAAAGTTAGGTAATGCATCTGGGCCTGGGGTTTTCCAATTAGAGACTTTTCTTAACTTAGTTTCAATCTCTCTGGCTGTTACTTCATTCCATTTCATATCATGCACGTTTAACCCTCTTATTCTTTCTTTTACTTCTTCTATCCATTTAGCATCTTTGTTATGTTCCACAGGATCTTCATAGATACTTCTCCAAAATGTGTACGTAGCCCACTATCTTTGTTATGTTCATAGATAATTCTCTAAAATGTATCTATTTCTTATTTTTTTTGGCAGTCTTTCAATTCCTTTTACCTTATTTCCCAATTCTCTATAATTTTTTTTTATATCATCAATAAATTGCTTATTTTGTACTTTTCCTTTATATTTATCTTCATATCTTTTAAATCTTTCCACCTGTGCTGAAATTTTTAGTTTGTTATTTGTGATAGTAGTACATGATAGATCCTGGTCTGTTCTAATACTGCGCATTGCTTTTATCACATCTATCTTTCTTAGTATTTTTGTTGATCTGTTCCCTCTTCTAACAGTGACACTTCTTGTCTTAATTGCTTTATAGTTTTCTCTACTCGATATTTTAATGATGGTATTCACTTTCGCCCCTTCCTTTCCCTCGCTAATCTGTGTTTCTGTGGTAGAAGTTTATCAGTTATTAATTTAGCTGCACAGTAATGTATCCTGTTTACTTCGGTTATATCACATGGGTCCCTATTACTGTGTTCATTTGTTTTATCAAACTTCTGACTTTTGGGGTTTTATTAACCTTCTGCAGTCTATTTCTTTCATTGAACTTGATATATCTGTCTATGTCTATTAAATCAAGCAACTCTTCTTTCAACATATGTCTTCCAAAGTGAGGGCACATCCCTTATTTTCTGTTTCCTGCGGGCATTTTGTAGAAGATTCTATAGCATCTTCCTGTGGCACATTCTCTTCAACTTCATCCTATGCCATCTGTTGCTCTATCATATGGGAGCTCACTGGCCTCCATTGCTAGTAAACTATTTTGTTAGTAGAAAGAAAATTGTATAACACAATAAAGAAAAAAATAGTAACAGGCATTCATAACGGTAAAAAGACTAACAGAATAAATTGGTCAAGTGGGAGGCAAGACCAATAATCGTGTATAACAATGCTTCTAGAAGACAGCTCTTACAGTAGTAGCAGGTAGTGACATTGTATACAATAAGAGTGCAAATACAATACAGGTAGCATAGCAAACTGAAGACTTAAAATCTGGCAGATATTAACAGTGAGTAAGGAAAAAAAAAAACAACATAAGGTAGTCATATGGCTTACATTCAATGCTCATTACATATGCAATTAAAATTTTAAAATCAGCTAGCTCCATGGTTTGGGCTACCCATGCCCAGTACATGTACAAGTCCAGAAATTGGTGAGGTGGGCTTTAATGTAATGCTTCAAATTTTTTAAGCTAGTTATAGTTCTGATTTGAAGTGGTAAGGCATTCCACAGTTCAGCAGTGTAGTAGGAGTAGAGAGAGTCACCTGAGCTATTTTTACTCTTGGTTACTTCAATTAGAGCTTTATTAGTGGATCTTAGTGGACGGGTACTTATATGGGGATTGAGGAGGCCTTGTAGAGCTGGTGTTTTATCGGGTTTATAGTACATTTGGTGGGCAGTAGAAAGTTGCATGAGAATGAGTTGGTGGGGTAGTTCTAACCATAATAGTTGTCTTGGGGCTATACAATGATAGGTTCTAGGAGGACAGCTAGTGGCAAATGTAGCTATCTTACTATAGCAGGCATCTAGCTTGGTTAGGTCTGATTTGGAGAGGTTGGTAAGGATGGGTGAGGAGCGTAGTAAAGTTGACAGAAGATGAGTTCTGGCTGTGGTTATTCTGGAGTTTGTGGTTAGGTAGTTTTTGCATCAATATAAGGTACCTATTTTCTTGTATACTTTTTTTATAGTCTGGGCAATGTGTAAGTCAAACTTCAGATTTTGATCAATAACAACACCGAGAAGTTGGGTGGATGATACTGGTTCAATCAAAGTCTTATTACTAGATGTGATGTTGAAGTAAGTGGATTGGGTTTTGAATTTAGTGGAGTAGAAGAGCATGAGTTTAGTTTTATTTGGGTTCAAGCTTAATTGGGCATCTGCCAGCCATGATTCAGTAGCACTGAAAAATGTTTGGGTTAAGTTTTGTAGTTCAGGTAGAGTTGGGGTAGAACATATGACAGTGGAGTCATCTGCATACTGTATAAGGGTGGCTAGAGTTGTAGCATTATGGTGATTATTTGTAAACAGGTTAAAAAGGAAGGGGCCGAGAATTGACCCTTGAAGCATGCCCATAGTCACTGGTAGTAAGGGAGAAAGAGCTTTGTTCCACCGTACTGCTTGTTGCCGATCTATGAGGTAGTTTTGAAACCAGGCTAGAGTGGAGTAGCTTAGGTTCAGTTTGGACAAGGCAGTCAGCAGTTTATTATGAGACACTATATCGAAGACTTTTGATAAGTCTAAAATGATTGCTGATACTAGGTCACCTTTATTTCTAAGTTGACTGATGGTGTTAGTGAAGCTAAGAAGGGCTGTGGTAGTACTATGGTAGGGGCGAAAGCCATGCTGAGTATTTGTAAGTAATTTATTGTCTAGGATATGGTTAAGTATTTGGGTGTGAACACACCTTTCAAGGATTTTTGATAGAGGGGATAGGATTGCTATGGGCTGATAGTTAGAGAAGTCGGTGGAGGGACCTTCTTTGTGTAGGGGTATGATGTGAACAATTTTACAGAAAGTGGGAATGCGTTGCTCAGATACGGAACGGTTAATTAGTAGGGAAACTGGAGAGGAGATGGCTTCAGCTGCTATTTTTAAGTATGCTGAGGATAGGTTGTCAGCTGCCAGGGTTGTGGATTTTAGTCTGAGCAAGTATTTGTGTATGTTGTGTGTTGGGACTGGTTTTAAAGAGAATGTGGTGTTATTATCTAGTAGAGAGGTACTGTGCATTGCTTTTATCACATCTATCTTTCTTAGTATTTTTGTGGACCTAGTCCCTCTTCTATAATCTTCTAACAGTGACACTTCTTGTCTTAGCTGCTTTATAGTTTTCTGTATTCCATATTTCCATGATGCTATTTGCTTTTGCCCCCCCCCTTTCCCTTGCTACCCTATGTTCCTGTGGTAGAATTTTATCAGTTATTAATTTAGTAGCAAAGTAATATATTCTGTTTACTTATGTTATATCGCATGGATCTCTATGGACAGTCCTAATTACTGTGTTCATCTGTTTTATCAAGCTTCTGACTTTTGGGGTTTTATTAACCTTCTGCAGTCTATTTCTCTCATTGATCTTGATATGTCTGTCTTTGTCTATTAAATCAAGCAACTCTTCTCTTAACTAATTTTCTTCCATACTGAGAGCATATCCCTTGTTTTCCGTTTCCTGTGGGCATTCTATAGAACGTTCTATAGCATCTTCGTGACACATTCTCTTCAGTTTCATCCTGTGTCATCTGACCAATTGCTTCCATTTCAGTGGTTTCCCCTTAATTTGGATATCCGTTTCTCTATCCTGTTGTGGTGCTTTCTGTATTTGATTTACTACATTGAATCCTTCTGTTTGCAGCTGTTCCATAACCTCAATTTATATTTCTTTGATTTCTCCATTACTAATCTATTTTTCTACTTTTCCTCTTAGTCTTTTATTTTTTGTATTGTAAAGTTTTCCATATCCGGATTCCTTTCCCTATATTTTTCTTCAAATATCTTTGGTGCTGCTCTTTTTGGATTGGTTAGTTTTGCATTACACCATATTAAATCTCTTTTCCTTTCCCATGTCCATATTTCTTCTTCACATGTCTCCTGATCTTCTTGCTTTTCCTTATTCTGGGAACTCACTCCATCATGATATGATGTAGTCTGTGTTAGACCTTCTACAGTAAATCTTTCACTTCACAGGCACTCCATAACTTCAACTTCTATTTCTTTAACTTCTGCTTTACTAATCGTCTTTTCTACATTATATCTTTGTGCTATTAATCTTTTTTATCTGGATGCCTTTGTCTGTATTTCTCTTCGAATATCTTTAAGACTGCCTTCTCTATATTAGTTAACTTGGCTTTCTCCTTTGGATAAATATTGCACCATATCAAATCTCTCTTTCTTTCCCATGTCCATATTTCTTTTTTATATTTTTCAAATATCTCTAGGATTTGTTGTTTATATTTTCTCACTTCCTCAGATGCTTCTTTTTCCAAACAGATCAACATTTCTTGATTTATATACTGTTTTTCAAAAATCTGTTCTATTAATGAATGCAAATTTTTATTTGAAGTTTCTGACAGTTTTTTCTGCAAAAGTATTTTTCTTTCCTCTAATTTCTCTCTTAATCATTTTGCACATCTTGAGTCTGGAAATTCTGGGCTTTTTACATAATAGTCCAACAAATACCTGGTATAAGCTCTAAATAATCCAAATATACGAATAAACTGTTGTACGTTAAAAACAAAACACAAATTTAATATAGTAAAGCTTTCAGGTTAACACCCTTCATCAGTACATAAAAATGTACTGATGAAGGGTGTTAACCCGAAAGCTTTACTATATTAAATTTGTGTTTTGTTTTTAACGTACAACAGTTTATTCGTATACTTTTTACATAATAGTAACAATACATAATTTCTTTCTTATCCTCAATAGTCCACTCTATTGTCTTTATAGCTATTCTTTGGCAAATCAATTTTTGTCGTTTTTGTGGACTGCTACTTCCTTCTACAACAGGGGGGGCCATCCTAAGGTATCTGTGTGGGTGTTCCAGTTGTTGCGTATGTATGGACAGATACATGCCAGTGAGAGGGTGGCATAATGGTTAAGGAGTTTACTTTACAGACACAAGATGTAGGGTTTGATTCTTACATGGGATAATTGGCTTGGCTTAAAGTGATCTACAAACGCAGTTAGCCTTGTGCTAATTTATAAACAAATACATGAAATAGTCCTTTGCTTTTATTGTTGCAGCAGGTGTAAGAGCAGTGAGTTTGTGTTCAGAGTAAAAATGACACAGGGTTCAAATCCAGTTCAATCTAATTTTATCTGTGGGGTTGGCATAGTGGTTAAGGTGTTCACCCTATAGGCACAAGGTACCAGGTTTGATTCTCACATGGGTTAATTGGCTAAGCGTAAAATGGCCCACAAGGGCGGTTAGCCTAGTACTAATCAATGAATCAACAATGATATTTGATGATTGGCCTAATGAGGGCTGAGTAAATGGGAGCTATAACATCCCTAGATCATAGACAATCCCTTTATTTATAAGCCAAGTAATATAGATGACTTTTCTTACAAAAACAGAAAAATGTTGATCAAAAGTTAGGTTACTAACCACATAAGTTCCCAAATCCTAAAAACTGAGTCAGCTCATAGGGGCGTATTGCCAGTGTAGTAGTTCCTGGGGTAAATTACATCCCAGAGGATACAGTAATGCATTTTTGGCATTTGATTTTAGTCCATGATTTTGGAACCAGTTATTTATTTGAGACAAACCATACTGCAGGAATTGCCAAGTAATTTGGGGATTCAATGACTGATCCTAGATTGCAGTCTTCTGCAAACTTAATCAGCTAGAGCCCTTTGGCATTGCCTTTTACTTCAGAAAAGTCAGGACCAAACAGGAAGCGTCCCAGCACAGAACCCTGGAGGTTCCCACTAGTCATTGGTCTCTTTGTGAGGGTAAGTATCCTTATTTTGATTATCTGCATCCTATCTATGAGCCAGTTGGCAATGGGGGGGGGGAGTTATTTTAAACTAATTCACAATGAATAACAAATACATAGTCTGATAGCTCTGAAGATCTTCATTTTGCACAGACATTGCCAATAAAGTACAAATGCATGCATATATTTATTTAAAACATTGAAAACTTTAACTTTGTTCACAGTACCAATATGAGAACCATGTGCTCTGATTCCCAATACACTTTTACCCAGCTTGAGCATAAAGCTGATGGAACTGATAGCATAACACCTCATGTCCACCTTGTTATTTCCATATTTTGTATATTCTTGTTACATGGTACCATAAGTTAAGTCTGAATTAAAGAAGAATAAGTTACTTCACTTTTTAATTTGAAAAAAAAAATATGTACAGTTAAAAATTATATAAAATTTCTTTCTATGGGGCAATTTTAATAGAACTGGAAATTGTGGAGCCAGAAATTGTATTTATTTCTGATTGTGAGCAGTATATCTATCACTGAGAAGAGAGAATGTACAGAGTGCTATGGTCCTGCACATTGTAGGAGAAGATGCACTCAATTTGCTTAAGAGAGTTGAGTTTGAAGATGGAAAAAGACAATTGTGGTGATGAGACAATGCTTTCAGAGTTACTGCATGCTGAACAAAACATGCCATATGTCAGCCATTTGTTATTCATAAGGGCAAATGATCTAATAGAAAGTATTGATGTTTCTCTTACTGAATTAAAGAATCAAGGTGTGGGCTTGGTGAGTTACCTAATTCATTAGTAGGAGATGGACTCGTGTCATACAAAATTATTATATGAAAGGCAGAGTGCTTTAAGAAATAACATTAAAATTAAAGTGAATGGTTGTCAGTAGAACATATGAATTTACTTCATCTCAATTAAAATAATTAATAGAAGAATTAAAAGTCTGTAAAGTTGCATATGAGACCAGAAACAAGACAACTGGCAAAACAGAATGAAAAAGAGCCACAAGTACCATAAAATCATTATAGAGTGTTGCTGAGAAAATGTACATGAGGCAAGGTAATAATCAAGATATAAAAATGTCTTGTGATTGCTCAGCTGTATAAATACTTAGATAAAATAAATAATTTCTTTCATAGTGCATAAGAAGTGACAAACAGATGTGTGATTAAAAATGCACGTGGTAGAAGAAAAACATGCAAATGATTTATTTGTTAAGTGTTGAAAATTGCCTACTGTGCAAGAATGTGACAGAACATTTGAAACAAGGTGGTCCATCAGAAATCTGGGCAAAGAAGTTCAAATAAAAGACTGGTATCTAAACTATACACATGAGAAAGTATAATACCTGCTTAACCATTTAGAGTGTTGAGACTTAAAATAGCAAATAAAAGCCTCCAGTCTCTTAAGATGCTTATTTATTCAGGTCATTTGCTATCACCAATGGCTCAGAAGTAGCTTACTTGAAAAAGTAATAATAGGAAATACAAGCTTTGGTTTCAGATTGTTTTGGATCCTTTAGTGATGATTTACTTCAGTGATATGACGCTTCTTGACAATTTGCCAATACTTCATTCTGTTCTGATGCATCCTGTTATTTTTACAGTCTGCACCCTCTAGCAACATTCTAGTAGCTCCCACAGATAGAATTGAAAGTGAGCAGCAAAGAGTGGAAAACACTGATGTATTTAAGGGCAGACTGATGCTACAGACTGAGTGAATAGTATGGCTATTGAATGAAGACTGACAAGATTCATATATGTGTAGAATTATAAGATCTTAATAAAACTATAATGAGGGAACTCACTTTATGTCATAGAAGACATTTTTCTGTCATGTTCAATACAAAGTATTTCTCTTTACTTGATTATCACAGGAATTTTGTCAAACTGAGTTTGATGAGAAAAGTCCCAGTCTGTGCACACAGAATACACATATAGGATGAGACAGATCCTGAGACTTCCATTTAGTATTTTGCAGTGTCTTAAATGTTTCAGAGAGCTGCTGCACAGTTGACCGAAGGTTGTGAAGATGTTATTAATGTTACTAATGATATAATGGTTTAAGGTTTGACCAAAAAAAGAGTATAACAAAGGCTGTTTCAGTTAATGAATAACTGAGACAGTATAATGTCAAGATAAGCAATAGCAAGTGTAAAGTCAGAATTACAGAACAGAGATATATGAGCCATACTTTAACTTTTAAAATATTTAAACTAGATGCATAGAAAATCAGAGCTGTGGTCCAGTTACAAGTTACTTCTAGCAGGGGGATAAATAAGCTCTTATGAGCCTGGGTGTGTCTTAGAGGGTTAAATCCTGACTAGAGTCCAGACAGCCAGAGTCTGAATAGCTGTTGATGCTGAAAGAGATAGATGGGGAAGATGGGCGTTACTGGCAAATGCTAGCTCACGCATCCAAAGGAAAAGTGGTTGTAGTCAGCATATTGGCATTAAGCAAGGAGAAGCTTATGAGGCACCAAAATGGCCAGTACCATGGATGTAGGATCAGAGCTCCTAAACTACTGATGGTAGCCCTCACTGCTTGTGAGTAGTCACATGCTTATACACACACACACTCACACACACACACACACACACACACACACACACACACACACACACACACACACACACACACACACACACACACACACAAAGACATGCACACTCACAGAGCAGGGCATACAAGGATCATTAGTGATGTAAGGGTTCATGTCAGCCACTGAGGGATGGGTTAAGGTGTAAACAGATATACCATCATTGCTATGATTGTGAGAAGGGCACAAAATACCTCCACAGCAGCCTTGATTATGGTCTTCCTGGTTATCTATTACCATTGTACTGGGGACACGGCAACAGTGGGATAATGACTGGGTTGAAGACCAATAGGGGAAAGTTGATGGCTAGCATGCATGGAGGCAAAAATAACATAGAAAAGACAAAAACACTTATAGGGTTTCTATGCATAACATAACATTTTTGCAAGTTTATTCCAAATATATCAGAAATGTATGGTATCAAATAAAGCATTGGGGCAAGACATATAATAATCATGGAGTGTGGAAAAAAAGACTTTAAGAGTTTTGACTTGCATAAATATTTTGCAACAGAAATGTGCCAAATGAAGCATTCTGATGTGACTAAGGCAGTTACATTACAAGTAGATAAGCTGGTGCACTTAGTTTACAAGAAGATCATCTAGTTGCATATAGTTCGAGTGTTTTCTGATGTAAGATGTATGATGAAGGATAGAAAAAGAACTTCTAGCCATAGCTTGTGGCTGTGAGAAACTTCAGTATTATATTTATGGGAAAATAAATAGAAAGTGGCCATCAACCATTGCAGAGTATACTCAAGAAATCATTCCACAAGGTTGCTGCATTTACAGACTATGACTTAAGAGAGAGTTTTAAGCCAGGATGTCAGATGTATATAAGAGAAATATGCTGAGCCATTCATATTTGCTTGAGCAGCAAGAGAATCTGCTTGGAGTTGAACTGAGAGATAATTAAGTCATACCATAACTATCCTCGAAAGAAAATAACCAATTCACTGAGGAAGATGCAGAAATAAAAATGCTGAAAGAAGTTGCTATGAAAGGGTGATCAGAACAGAAGTGCACAAAGAAGAAAGAAACACAGTGTTAATTTTCACTTAAATACATAATTAGTGGCATAAAAGGTTTAAAGCAGAAAAACTGATCGTGCCAAATCATTTGAGAGGAGAGGTTATGGCAAGAAAACATGAGTTTCATTTGGACACAGTTAAGTATTTTTGCTTGGAAATGTCTGTACAAATAGAATAGGAAGTTTAGAACTGTGTTGTGTGTAGTGTTTAACACAGTAGCAGTTCAAGAGAAGCTATATTATCCTATGCATTTGTAAGCAACTCATAGAGCAAAATCAATGCAGATGTATTTTGTTATAATAAAGAAATTCCTGTTTAGAATGGTGGTGCTATGGCATAGAGGGTGAAAGCCCTGACTATGACCCTGCTAATCCAGGTTTAATTAATGGAGCAAAATCAATGCAGATGTAGTTTGCTATAATAAAGACATTCCTGTTTAGAATGGTGGTGCTATGGCATAGAGGGTGAAAGCCCTGACTATGACCCTGCTAATCCAGGTTTAATTAAAGGCATGATCATTATAGAGAACAGCTGAGGGGAGAGAGAGAGGAATGAGGAGGTGAATCTCATTCCTGGGGAGATCAATGGGCATGCTGCAGGGTGCATAACCCACAACTGTGTCACTAGATCCCCAGTGGAGATTAGATACCTAGCAGGAGCTGTCTTCTCAGTGGGAGAACAGGGCTTCTCAAGGGACTATATCAGTTGCAGAAGCAAATGACAGCCCCACCCTACATCCATTGCATGTCTACCCCAAAAGCACTTACATGAGAAGACTACACAAAACAGAACCATAAAAAAAGTGTGCTGAGACTAGATTGGCCCATTTGCTATGTAGTACATAGTTTTTATTTTTTTTATTTTTATTTTGTTTTTGATTATCAGATTTGTCCAACTGGGTTTAATCTAACAACTCTTTTCAGTGAAAGCCAGATAGAAAAGCTCCAACATATTGCAAACATTTTTAAACAGGCATTTAGTAATATACTTAAGGAGACACTAAGTAATATACTTCAACAATCACACATAGATTCATAGGTTCATAAGTGTGTACTAGGCTAATGGCCCTGGAGCCTTTACAAGCCTAGCCCATAGAAGTGCCCTGACATTGTGCTGCCCGACGTTAGTTCCCAGTGTCTCTATCAAGTAGAGCCACTGCAGTGATCCCTGGGGCAAACTTTCTATTTCCCATCCACTCATCAAGATTTCTTATGAAGAGGGCTAGTGAGGTGCTCTGCTTGACATGTATGGGAAGTCTATTCCAGAGCATGGGCAGTCTCTGGGTTATGAACCTGTCCCTCCAGCATGTTCTGTTGATTATGTTTATGAGGTTGAGGTCTCTGGAGCGTGTGGTGTGAAGGGATTTGGATTTCTTTAGATGTAGCATTTCTAACAGAGCTGGGTCAGACATAGCTTTGTAAGTCAAGCAGAGATCACCTCTTAGTAGACGATATGAGACAGAGAATAGCTGGAGTTTTTTGAGTCTGTCCATGTAGGACATGTGTTTAAGGCCTAGGATTCTCTTTGTGAGGTACTTTTGTGGCCTTTTCAGCTATTGCATGTGTCTAGTGAGGTACATGCCAAATGGGGCATTATACTCAATGACTGGCCTGAGGGAAGAGTAGAGAGAGATTATGACCTCTTTCTTCCTGGAAAAAACCCATGGTAATGAGATGTGCCACATAGAAGGACTTTCTGACCACAGTGGCAAAGTGGTGGTCGAAGGAGATGTTGCTGTCAACCTGTGTCCCCAGATCTCTTATAACGCCTTCAGTGTTCTGTTCAGTGGGCTCCCATCAATGTGGTAATTAGTGGGAACTGAGTTTTTCCCAAAGGGAATGATGACACATTTTTTGGCATTAAGCTTAAAGCCATGGTTTTGACATCAGTCAGTGGTCTCAGTGAGGCCTTTCTGTAGGATATGTTTATTAAATACATTACATTCATATGAAATAAAGGAAACTATTACAGTATAAAAGATACTTATGTGTTTAGCAGATGTTGAACATTGAGCAACTGAAGAGGTGCATTGGGGGTTTGTCATATAAATAGCAGATCTTGTGATTAGAAATTCAAATAAATTAAAGTGAGGGAGGATCCTGTCCACTATGAGGATAACACTGGCCAGGACTCATTAACAGCTACATGAAGTGTAGAAATTGTGTTGGTGTTGTGCAGGGCCACCAACACAATAGCATGCAATTTGATATTCATTAATTGGCTCTATATGACATGTAGAGCCACACAACAATGGGAAATGGCAGAATATGCTAATGAAAGTATAAGGAGCTGAAGTACAGTCTAATTAACCAATCTAGTATGGTGAAGCTATTCAGGAAGCTATAAAGCTATTGTGTACACTTGAAGTAGGCTTTTGCCATGTACACCAGATCCTTTTGGAATACAGGCACAGTTACACTTTGAAAAAAAAAATGAAACACTTACTATTATTACACTGTATGTGCAACAGACTTTAAATCAGGGTGCTGCTGCTGCTGCTACCAGACCTTTGGCAAGAAGAAGGGTGTTTAGGCTCTGTTTGACTTATCTTGGACTGTATGACATGGAAACTGTTGAGAGATACAGGGTAGACAGGGAAACACTGGAAGAAATATGCAACCACTGCCACCTACACCTCAGGTCCCAGGGAAATCATGGAGAGCCCATCTCAGAGGAAACAAAGGTATGTGTATCATTATGTATACTAGCTACTGGCACTTTTCAGAGACTCACAGGGGATATATTGGGGATGTCACAGGTATATATCTCTACAATATTACATCAGTTTTTAATGCAGTGCTACAACATGCAAGGGATCATATCTGTTTCCCACGAACACCGCAGGAGAGAGCAAGAACCATGCAGGAATTCTGTACAATAGCACACTTCCCTGAAGTGTTGAGGGCCATAGATTGTACACATAGAAATAAAAGCACCAGCAGGAGAAAAGTGAAGGAGGTACATCAATAGAAAAGATTTCAAGTCTATAAACTGTTAGATTGTCTGTAATGCTCAAGGGATCATCTATAGCATTTTTGCAGGTAACCCATGCAGTTTCCATGACTCACACATATGGCACACCTGTGAGCTGTACACCAGGTTTGCTAGACATGACACCCCCCCAAGGGCATCCAGTGGGGGTTGCAGGTTATGCACTGGAGCCTTGGCTCATGACAGCCAGGAGAAACCCACACAACCCCACTGAGCAAGGATGCAATGAGGTCCACAATCAACCAAGGAATATCACAGAATGCTTTTGATCTGCTGAAATCAAAGTTCCAGTGTCTAGACACATCAGGAGGTGCACTGCAGTATGACACTGGCACCTGTGCTGAAATACTTACAGACTGAGCTATGTTACACAATATAATTGTGTAACATGGTGGCGCAGTGGGGCAGCGATAGTGTTTTCACCTCACAGTAAGAGGTTCTCCGGTTCGATTCTCTGCTGAAGTGCCTTCTGTGTGGAGTCTGCATGTTCTCCCTGCATTCATGTGGGTTTTCTCTGGATACTCCAGTTTCCTCCCACATTACAATCTTCCCGGGCCTCCACTGAAAATTGGCTTCATTCCAAGTTGGACTTTCCCGGTAAACAAATGTTAAGTACAAATAAATAAATAAAATGAATGATTCTCAGTAAACAGCTTCAACAAGGACAGCAAGGGGCAGGACCACAGTTTCAAGGACCACAGGCAGGGCCAGCAGCAGCAGATGCACTAATGTGGAAAATGTAAATAAAATAAAAATGTGATAGCACTAATTACTCTCATATTGACACATGTATATGCCCTATGAGTACATGTAAGTTAACTCCCAATCTACCACCAGCACCCAGTCCAACTACTCACACCAACAACAACCCCATCCAACCTCAACCCCCCATCCTAACCCCCCACCCTAATCCACCCACCCCAACCTCCAATTCAACCCTCTCCCCCACATCAATCCCCCCAACAAAATACATAAAAAGAAGTATATTTTGAACTCAACATTAATCACAGATTGTGTAATCCTCTGCAATACAAACTTTGTAAGACATTTCTGTATTAACAATTTAGCAATTATCAGTGCAGCATGATATAGGTAGCATCAAACTGTTATAACATCTTTATCCACTGTTGTGGAGTCCATTACAGTAAAAATACACAAACAGAACATATCTTCCTATTCCTGCTAACACAGATAATAATCTTGGACCTTCTTATATACTTAGAATTCCATTATCTGCAAAAGGTGTGCAAGCATGTCATAAAATTAAATTCTACTTGTCATGTAGCTTTGAGTAACATCATTGTAGAAATCAAAGAGAAGTGGAGCAAAGTCCAGAAAAAGTCACCAAACACCAAAAAATCTGGAAGAACACGAAAGACACCACACAGGAAACTCCTGGTTGTAGTAAGACAGACTACTTTATTGAATTAACGCCACAAAAGAAAAAAACAGCATTTTCGTCCAAGTGTCCCTCAGACTTCCTCAGATATAGTGAATAAATGAATACTGTTATATCACTATATATACCCTCATTGAATAATTAATCAATTAAAACAATCATGAATATTTAAAGGAATAGTGTATGTAGATTGCTAAATATGCAATAAGAAGCTAGAAAGTGAGTATTTAAAATTAGTTGACATAAAACAAAGTCAATACACCCACAATAAAAAAATTTATAATTGTAGAAATGCAGAAATGACTATGCCAAAAGTAAGGGATAAATGTAAATGCATCAAAATCACACAAATACTCTTCATTAGTCACTGACTTTCACCCTTGTACTGTTAAAATGAAAGCATTATTTAAGAAATAGCTACATAACTTGACAATACAGCACTGTAGAAACCTAGCTAAATCACCCAAAGTCATGATATTATACCAGTATGTAGCTCTGTTTCAAAACAGTCTCCCTAGTATGATACAAGGGCAGTACCTACACTGTTACCGTCATATAGTGCAGAGTCAGCCCTGTGAGCACAGTGAATATGCAAATGAGGTGTAAAATCATTATCCTGAATACCAAAATCTGTACACTATGTAGGGCATGTAAACATGGTGTAGAGGCCTACATGATTACATGCACATGTACTCAGCAATGCAAGGACAAGAGCTGAGAAGCGTTACCTGTTAATGGCTTGCAGTTGTATCTGATTACCATGACATCACGAATAATCTGCTTTCATAGTCTCCACTGTCTGATATACACCAAGTCAGGTTGTAACAGGGACAAGGAACTTAAAAAAGTCTGCAAGTACATAGTCTGATATATTGGAGCTCGATAGTCCTAACTTTTCAATGTTGGCTTCTTTATGTCTAGTCCTGTTTAGTATTAGTTGCACATCACTGGACAGTGTGAAAATTACTTTCATGGCTTAAGGAAAAAGGTGAAAAGGTTAGTTTAGGTGGCTACAGGCCTCACAAACCAGCCAAGTGGTGTATGGCCAACAGCACTGGATAGTACTCAGGGAAGAAAAAAACACCTGACATATATCTTTCACTGTGGCACAAGGTATAAGTGTAGTGAGCTAATATATGAAGTATATCTGATGCAAAGTTTGAATCTACTGATAGGATACTTTTGTGAAGGTTTGTCAGAATATATATTTAATCACATTTTATCATAACATAGTATTTTTGTTTAAAAATCAACTGTTGTTAGTATTACTAACAATATGTGATCATTGTTCTGTCTACTGTAACATAAAATGTCACTAACTATAAGTTTGATAATGTGTTCCACAAAGTGCATGCCTAATTTTGCATGGAGATGTGAGACTGAAGAATTATTCACTTGACTGCACTTCTTGCACCAGTCATTGCTACATATGCCCATGTATTGGATTTCATTCGCTATCTGTAATTGCCATAATATATATTACTCTGCAATGCCTGCTCTATACACTCTGTGCTTGGCATTGTGCAATCATGGTTCACTATTTAAGAGAAAAAGTAGATGATTTAGTTTAAGCTGCATTAGGTAGCACAAAAACACCTGGCAGCTTTGTGTAACTGGCAGCACTTTGAATAGTAATCAGAAAGAAATACATCTGTCAGGTAACTTTCTCTGTGGTGCAAGGTGTAACTGAGGAGACTCGACAGAAAGAAGATCATGAAACATTGTTCAAATCCTGTTTACAAAATACTTTGCCATAATTCACAATATTTACTTGTCCATTTTTTTCAATTTAAGGTACATTTGCACTCCACTTGGCATTGTTCAAACTCAGTTCACTACCTAAAGAAAAAAGTGAAACATTTAGTTTAGGCTACCTTAAGTAGCTCAAACACATTTAGTAACAGCATGCTGTCTTCAGCACTCTGGACAGTACTGTGAGGAGAAATTATATCTGTCAAAGAGTTGTCTCTGTGGCACAAGGTGTAAGACTAATCACTTTAGATAAAGTGTACAGGATGTTAAGGATTCAAATCCAGAAAGAAGATACTTTTTAAAAAGGGTGTAAGAAGCAAGCTCTCATAATGTTTTGAAAAATACTGTAACCGTAATGAAAAATGATAATGTTAAACACGATTCTTGCAAGCAATTTATCAATAAGACTTGCAGCTTGTTTGAACTGAGCTGAACTGATGTGGGCTACTAGCCACAACTCTGAGCTGAGATACCAGAAAACTAGAGGCTTCTGAGCTTCCCAAAAACCATAAGTTGCCTGTTTTTTTTTTTTTTTTTTTTTTTGCTAAATTATACTATTTACTACACTTTTTATTGTGTTCTGCTTATTTAATACAGCATTTTAATACTGTAAACTCAACTGCACCATTTGTACTGCATTTGCCTGCCTTATTGTCCCTGTTACATTATATTATGTTATTTTTTTCACTGCTGCAAATATTTTATTTGTTATTTTCACTATTTGCTAAGTAATTGCTGCTACTTTTCACTGTTTGCAAAGCATCTGTTCTGTTTGTTCTGTTATCCTGCCAAGCAGTGTTTTAAATAACTGATTGTTTGCTGTTTAAAACATTCATTAGTGTCTCTTTGATGTTTTGCTGCTGTTTAAAACATTTTTAGTGTCTCATTGCTGTTTCTCTGCTGTTTAAAACATTTTTTAGTGTTTTCTGTTTAAATTAGTGTAAGTAGTAGCTGTAACATAGTATACAGGTTTTCTGCATCTGGGTCTGTTTTTAATGGCTGTTATATTCTGAGCACATTTTCCAAGCCATCTTTGATTGAAAGGGGCCCTTCTGCACCCTTTTGAGAGACGTCTGCTGATTGGAACATGTCTGATGAAGGGTGATTGGTCTAGAGCTTGGAGTCATACTGACCAAGAAAATGAGAAGAAAACAACAAGAGACAACAAAGTGCAAAGGAAAGAAAACAACAACAACAATCATGTAAGACTAAAAATCCTGACAAAAAACAAAACCTTCAGCCAAAGAAAAAGGATGAAGGACAATCACAATGAAACCTGGCAAAGTCCTACATAACTGAAAAGAAGCAGAATTAGTCCTAACAAGAAAATCCCTAACAAAGAAGAAACAGCCTAACGAAGAAAAATAACTCAAAACAGTACTACAGAACTAAAAAGCCTTAAAAATACAAATTCTTGCTAATATCCAAACTCTCAACCCAAAACAAACAAATGGACAAAAGAAGAAAAAAGACCACAACAAATGCATAAAGTCCTGTAATACCATAAACAGCAAAAAACAACAAAAAGGAAATGGCCGTAGGAATAAAAAATGCTGGGGAAGTCTATAAGAAAGGAGTGCAGTAGCTATAAAATACACTTGAGTCAAGCAAAACAGGAGATATAAACACCTAAAACAAGAACAGCACTGATATAAAAAATATCAGTGCAAAACGCTCTCACAAAAAGAAATACCTCCTGTAATGCAAGAATAATAATAAAGGGTTGGCAAACAAAACAGGCAAGCTGGGCAAGGTCACCCCCCCCCAACCCTTGTACCACAACCACATACTCAACTGAGTAAGTAAAGAGGGCATAGATAGAACCTTCCCAGCAAGAACCTCACTACAACAGGCAGCCCAAAGAAGTCTCATAGCAGACACCAAGTGGAAATCTGCCTAAGCAACCACTGGCATCCAAGCACAACCATAATCCCCATGCAAACATTTTTCAAGTGTAATGGGAAACAAATGGGGCACTAAATAGTTATGATGAACATCTTCCCAAAAGCCAGACAACCTATTACAGTGAAGAAAAACATGTCCTGTAGTTTGGGAAGTCCCACAACCAGCATGTGGATATGACTAGGCCCCCCACTGAATGAAAAACATAAAGAGACCTCACTGGCAACCTATCAAGGGAACAACACCACAGAAAATCACTTCAATGGGGCAAAGAGGTATAACACCGCCTATGCTGACTCAACCACTGCAACATCCCAGGGAATAGTCGTGATATCTATTAATGGCATAGAAATGGGTCAAAATAGAGGAATGCCACTATTACCTAGAAGAAGGAAAGGCACCCAAGGTAACATGCTACCCAAGCAGCAAAGACTGGACTTCCCACAACTCCCAGAGTCTCCATGCACACTTCTCAGCCAAGCAAGTCTGCCAAAACCAGCAAGACAAAGTCGGGAGCAAGTGACCAAGCAAAGAAAGATCAGCAACCTGCAAATGCTGTAAAACAGGAACAAGAAATAAAGTATACAGAAAAACAGCAGGGTGGAGCAGCCTGACACCACCTGAAGCAGGATGACAATATAAAATACCCCTCTGCACAGGCGTATAAGAGGTCCCCTACAAGAAATGAAAAATTTCAGACAAAAGAGGGGTAAATGAAGAATGGGGAAACAGAAAAAGATACCCCAAAATACCCAACAAAGCACCATTCAACAAATAAACTTTCTTGCGAAAAGACAATGGAAAGAAGAGCCAAAATAACAGTCGCTGGAAAGCCTTATCAAAAAGATGGTCACAAAACTCCAGCACCTAAGAAGGAGTACCAAAACGCACACCCAAAATGGAGAGGCCTACAGAAGAAAAAGACACCTCCCCAGTATTATGGACTACACCAAAACCACCCAATTTACCAAGGTTAAGAGAGACCCACCAAGGAAAAAAACTAAAGAATACTGCATATAAGTCAGAAAAACAGCAGAAGACTCAGCAAACACCATCACATCATCTGCATAGGACAGAAAATGAGGCACCAAAACACCAGAGCAGAAAAAAGAAAAAGAAGACAAAGAAAAATGGGCCTGCACCTTAAAAACACTGCACCCACCACCAAGGTGAAGAGATGGCTGTTTAAAGGGCAACCCTGATGCACACCATTCTTCATAGCAATCTCTGAACCCAAACATCTGTTCACCATAGGAACAATAACTGAAGGAAAATAAATAGAGGAAGTGCACTTAAGAAAAAGAGGGCCAAACCCAAAGGCTTTCAAAATGTCTGACAAAGCCCCATGACTGACAAATGTCTTGGTAAGGTCACAAGAAAGCAGCAAAACAGAAAGAGAAGAGTGAACATAAGAAGTACCAGACTTCAGCAAAAGCAACAGATCCTGCATAGGCCTGCCTGAAATACCATAGGCCCCGGGATCCAAAAGAAAATGCATCTTAGAACAAAGGTGCAACTGTAAAATTTTACAAAACAACTTGTAATCAGTGTTGCACAAGGAAATAGGGCACCAACTGGATAAGACCCTGTGGTCACCCTTCTTCCAGAGAAACTTAAGGGCAATGCACAAAATGTCAGGATGAGAAAAAACATTAGAAAATCACTCATTAAACAACTGAATAAGTACTGACAACTGAACATCAGAAAGAGAGCAGTACAAATGATATGAAAGCTCATTCCACTCTAGGGCAGAATCAACCTTATAGAAGAAGTGGCCCGACTAACTTCAAACAAGGTAATAGGTGCATCAAGAGCAGCCCTAAAAGCAGCCAGCATTGCCAGAATGGGCCATGATTCAGCAGGAGAAACCTTACTGCCACATAAGGAGCACAAATAAGAATTAACTTCATGCAAAATACCTTCCTTAATAGTAACAACATCATCAAAAGTTAGCAAACTATCAGTAAAGGTCTGTGTCTTAAACATACACTTGCCCACATAATGAAGACATTTCTCACCCCTACCCTTAAAGGAGTGAGCCAAATTCCAAAGAACTACCTTGAGGTGAGCAATATTGTGCAAATGTAGTTCATGAAGATGCTGAAGAGCAGTAGCAGGGTCCTGATGCACAGCAGGGTCCTGACGCACAGCAGGGTCCTGACGCACTGCAGGGTGCCTACGCACTGCAGGGTCCTGATGCACAGCAGGGTCCTGACGCACAGCAGGGTCCTAACGCACTGCAGGGTCCTGATGCACAGCAGGGTCTTGACGCACTGCAGGGTGCCTATGCATTGCAGGGTCCTGACGCACAGCAGGGTCCTGACCACTGCAGGGTCCTGACGCACAGCAGGGTCCTGATGCACTGCAGGGTGCTGACGCACAGCAGGGTCCTGATGCACTGTAGGGTGCTGACGCACTGCAGGGTCCTGACACACAGCAGGGTCCTGATGCACTGCAGAGTCCTGATGCACAGCAGGGTCCTGACGCACTGCAGGGTGCTGGCGCACTGCAGGGTCCTGACGCACAGCAGGGTCCTAATGCACTAGCAGGGTCCTGTTGCAGAGCAGACTGAAAATCAACATACAAAGCATCGGAAGACTGTTTAAACTGAAAATATTAAGACTGGAAAAAACAATTATAACAAGCAACAAACTTCTCCTTAAAGGCCAAGCACCATGAGGACAGAGAAGGAGAGAAAGGCAATAGAGTGAAATGATCATACCATAATTCAGAAACAACCTGCTGCCAAGCAGGAGTAAAAGTCCAGGGAGCAGTAAATCTAGGCAAACCCTTACCCTTAGATAAAGCAGAGGAAACAAAAAAGGAAAATGACAAAGCACAGTGGTCAGTAAAGGGTACAAAAAACAAAGAAGAAGAAACTACAGCAAAGGTGAGTGAACAAAAACAATAATCAATACAGGTGCATGCATTGCCATGAAAATAAGCAAAAGTATCCGGGCTACACTACCGGGAGGCTAGGTATAAAATATCCTTGCAACAATGAACACTAGAGTCTTGTCTAGATCTAGAATCCTGTGGTATAACACAATTAATGCCCCCCCCCCCAAAAAAAAAGAATGGGACAGTCAATAAGGAAATAAGGCCATAAAAGCTGAAACAATAAACAGTGCTCAGCTACAGAAATAAAGGCAGAGACAATAACAAAACGTATAAAATAATACCTACACAATAAATCCACCACCAATGCCCTACCAGGTAAAACATGAACAACATCCCTAACCACCACCATACTCTTATGATACAGAACCACAATGCCAGACCGGCGATCAATCTCCCCAAAGACTAAACCCCCCCTCCCAACAAAACTTCCCATTACAAACAAGAAGCAAAAGACACTTTGCCCACATCTAACAAAAAAAATAATATCAGAAGAAAGGGAAGAAACCCAAGAATGCACAGTCAAAATGCCAAGATAAAGACACCATACCATTTACATTACAGAAAAACAAAGACAGGTCAACAATCAGTAACCAAACTAGAATCATCATCCAAAACCCTTTTAGTGCATTTAAGCCTTAAAGACCTCCATTTGGAACATGAATTTTATTGACATTTCAGTCCCTGTAGGAACATGAATAATAGGTGAAAGGGGAATCCCAGTAGAAAGACCAGTGACTACAGGGCCTAGTAAGCTGATAAGCAAAGAACCCACCTCAGAATCCTCAGAAGGAGTTGCAGGAACTGAAGCTGGTGAAGAAGGAGGCGGTGGGTCAGGAACAGGATCCACAGCCTGCTGAAAAGAAACATCAGGAGGCACAACACTAGAAGTCGGCTCAGAGTCAATAGCAGGTATAACAGTAGAGACCTCAGCTGAAGTAGAGGCTGCAAGGGGCACAGCAGGACAACCATAGTCCCCATGTGAACATAAACACAAATGATAACACTGGGGCCAAGCCCTAGCAAAATGATCACATGACCCACTATGAGCGCATCTCCTAGAAGGACATGCAGACACCAAATGTGAGAAGTCACCACAAAAGAAGCATGATTTAGGATGTCCTGCATATCTCAAAATACCCCCCTGACCAGCCAATAAACAAACACCAGGCAAATGGGAAACTCCAGTATCTAGCACATGTAAGCCCACACAGGCCACCCAGGCCCCATCCCAAACTCCACCAGCATCAGTATCAAAACACTTTTTCACAAAAAAAACATCTTCACATTGTGAGATCAAAAACTCTCTAACATGAGCCTCAATAACATAAATAGAGTGAAAATACAAAATAATTTTACGCTTATAGTGAATAACTACTTCAGACAACACATAGTCAGACCAAGGCTTCTGAGAATTATGCTAAGAGAAACTGGAAACAAAAGTAAAAGCAGCCTCTTGAGTTTCAAAATAAACATCAGCAAAAGCAGACCTCCCCCAGTGAACAATAGCACACAATGACTGAAATGAAACAGACAAAGGCTTTAACAAAGAATGCCAAATAAACATATGTGTTAAAGGCTGTTCTGAAGCAGATCTCAAATGCACCAAAGGTTTAAAAACAATCCTTGCCTGTCCATTAGACCCAAGTTGATTGTCAGAAGCAGAAACTGCCATTTTTACCACAGCAGCATTGGATTTAGCTTTAGAAACAACAGTAGAGGCAACAGAAGCTACAGCACTAGTAGAGGTAGCTGGTTCTCCCCTGAGGGTGCTAAAACAGCAAACACTGAAGCAATAGAAGTCTGAGAACAATCCTGTAATTCCATAGAATCACCTGAAACTGCCTCATGTAAACTGACAACCCCCTACTAACTCACTCTAGCACAGAGTGTGAGAGATGTATGTACGCCAAGAATCTTGAATCCCTGCTCCCTTGCACTCACAACAGTAACACTGAAGAGGTTGTCACTCACCCACCACTATTCATGCACATAGTACCACTACTCATACAAACAGTAAACATCCAACACATAAATCAACATATGTGGAGGTCCTCTCAAAAAACTTACAGAAACACCAGAGACCTCCAAAACAAAAGACTGCTACAACTAAACGGTTCCCACAGCACCAAAGACACATAGCAACACCAGTGTCTCACCTACCAAGCCCTTAAGGCATAACACTCAGAAACCAAACTTTCTTGTCACTGGAGACTCCATAGTGAGACACACAGATGTCCCACTCACCAGGTTAGATAAGGAGATAGTCACGGTCAGCTGCCTGTCCGGTGCCACGATTTGTCAGATCACACATGCACTCAGGTCTCTCAGCAACAAGTGCCATTATGACTCTGTCATACCTCATGTTGGAGTGAACGACTTGAGATGTGCCTCACTGGAAAATATGAAGAGAGACATGATTAAGCTCTCCGAGTATGTGTCCCATTCAGGTATGTTTCTAGCACTGAGCAGCATATTACCCTCAACTAGAATGATTGCAGTATAAACAAAAAAATGACTGATTTCAATAATTGGCTTAGATTTTGGTGTCATTCAAAGGGGATCCAGTTTCTGTCAGCCTGGGATGACATGATCGACAAACCTAGGGTTACCATATTTGCTTGTATGTAAAAGAGGACGAAAACATATGTGCTGCTACCAGCACATATTATTTCATCCTGTTAGGGCTGCAAAAAAAGGTCTTTATTCTTGTAGGACTAAAACTAAAGACCTTTTTTTTTTTTTTTTAAAAAAAAAAAAAAAAAGTGTGTTTGGGGATTTTTGATTGGCCCGTATGCCGGTATACGAGCCAATCAAATCCTCGCAGAGCGGACCCTCTTCTGTTCAATGTGGAACATCAAGCTGTTCCACATTGAACAGCGCTCCACTTTTTGATTGGCTCATATACCGGTATATGAGACAATCATATATAAAAAAACAAAGCGAAGGAAAGACTCTGAAATAGGGATGTCTGCTTTTTGAAAATTCTGTGATTTGTCTGGGTTTTAAAACCTGGACAAATCACAGAATTTTCAAAAACCGCCCGGACAGGAGCCCAAAAAAGAGGACGTGTCCAGGGAAACCCAGACATATGGTAACCTTAGACAAACCTCACTGCTTTGCCGGAAACAGTTTGCACCTGGCTCCACTAGGCTTTTGGCTGCTGGCAAAGGCTCTTGCCTCCCCCATAGTGCCTTTTTTAGACAAGGTCTCAAAAATAAAATTGCCAATGTAAAAATTGCCAACCATAACAAAATAAGGGTTATGCTGCTAAATGCTAGGAGCTTAAACCAAAAACTTCACACCCTGGAAGCACTTCTGTCACTGGAGGATGTAGATGTCTGTGCAGTCCCAGAAACCTGTTTCAAGGCTTCAGAGAGTATGCCGGTCTTGCAATGTAACAATGCCTTCCACACCTTCAGACCACAAATCAAACTTGTGAGAACCAAAGGAGGGAGTGTTTTTATCTATATTAGAGATAATTTCACCTCACGACTTTTTAGACCGGACAATTCCATGGAGTTACTCCAAGTTCAGATTATTGTGAGTAAGACTCCCATTCAAGTCAAAGCTAGTTAGAGATCCCGCTCCATGGATCATGATGTGCATGAGGCCTACTTGACCAAACTGGAGTCAATCCAAATATTGCCAGACACCATCCCCCTCAACCGTACCAAATTCCTCATTATTTACTGGTTTTGAGGGAAAATATTGGGGTGCCATGAATTCTTTTGTGGCCCCGTTAATTTCTGAATTTTCCGGTCTTTTTTTTTTGTATTACCAACCATACCGCTTTAAATCTATGGTTGATGTCACCATCACCAACCTACAGGGACATGTGCGATGTCATCAGCTACTGTCTGTTGGACACGGAGGGAAATAGGGAATAGCAATAGCAGCAGATGTGCCTAAGACCGCCCACATGTCCCAGCCTCCAAGTAAAGAAAACTGTAACAGGCCTGTAGCTTTCTCTCTATTTAATCTGCTGGGCTGAAAGATTTAAGTCCGTGTTGTTGTGCATTCAGTTTATCTTCTACTTCATGCATCATGCCACTGAACTGTTGTTTATATTATCTGCTGGCTGGGCATATCATTAGGTAGAAGTTTTTACCATTTCTGCTGGTATATTTTCATTATGGTGGTGTGTGCATTCAGTTTAAATGTATGTGTGCCACTAATCTGCTGGCAACCATTAGCTCTGGTAGGGATTTTTAACATTTCTGCTGGCAAGCCTGGCATATTATCATTAGGGGGTGTGTGCATTCATCTGCATGTGTGCTGATAGCTTAGCTTACTATTTAATCTGCTGACAACCATTAGCTTTCCAAAGTTTCTAATTATATAATCTGGTGGTCTGGTGCCAAGAATGTGTGCAACTTAAGTCCATTGTTTATCTTCTGCTGCATCATGCTGTTCAACCATTGATTTATTTTATTTGCTGGTGCTGGCTGGGCATTTAGGTAGGTGTGTACATTCAACCATAAGCATATTTTATATTGATGTATTTTATCTGTAGGAGCATATTTTAATATAGTGATTTATTTTATCTGCATGAGCATATTTTAACATTTACGTCTGGTCTGTGAACTTGTGCATTTAGTGCTTAATGAACTGAACTCAAACATATGTCTGCTGTTCTGCATTTACCACTCAACCTTTGTTTTTTGATTATCTGCAGGTAGGGTGGGTGTGTGTGTAAAATGCCCCAGTTAGCTATAACTGCTGGTTAGAAGTACTCAGGCTCAAACCCTGTACCTTAGGTGCAAGAGCCTGAATTCCCTACCCACACCAGCACTTGTGCTCAATGTCTAGGCTCTTTGGTCTGTTCCTCTTAAAATTTGTGGATCTCTACCAAATTAGTGAGAACTGAATTCACTAAATAATGATAGGAAGTCTGAAACCTAAATGGCTGTCTTTCAGGAAATGCATGGTAACACAAAACATTTTATACTAGCAACTTTTCTAAGATTATACAAGCAAGGTTTAAAATGTGTCCCTGGTTTCTGGCCTTTGCCCCCCCCCAATAAATTTTTGCTTTTCCAGATTTCTTGTGCTCCATAGTTCCTCAGGGGTAGAGAAGTTTAGTGCTGCTTATACAAAGTGTGTTTGTATTAGTATCACAACAGGTAGAATGCTTGCTTTTGATGCAGAAGGTTATGGGTTCTACTCCCACAGTATGTAGATGGATTGCTGATACTGCACTGTGTTGTACTTTTAAATGGGGTGGATGCTGCAGTCCTGAGAATATCCTCATTGGCAGAGATATCTAGTAACTATGAACATGTTATCAGTTTGCCATCTATTCCCTATTGCAATATTAGTAGCTTATCTAACAAGCAATTTATTCTTCAAGGGCAACAGGCACTTTATTTGTAGACGAAACAATGAAATATAAAGTTGTTTGCTAGCAGCAACATCTTCATTAGTTACAGATCTCTTTAATGTGGAATTATTTAGATGAATTTTACTTCTGCAGAGATTGTGCTTATTTACTGATACTGGTGTGGATTGTAGACGTTTGAGTAGACTTTTATGATGGAAATGTTCTGAACTGAGCAGTTTCGTCATTATTATTGGTTCATGCATTTTGTTTCATTGCTTACTGGAAAAATGTTCAAAACAATAAATTTAAAATGCGCTCTGACAAGTGTGCTGTATTATACAAGGAATATAATTTAATACAATCGGGAAGGTGTATCAAAGAAAACATGTATGTTTCGTGTGCAAGGGGCCTATGATTTGAAAACAGACCAAAGGTAATCTTTATCTGCCACTGGCCAGATGCATTTTCTTTGAATGTGGATTTCAATGCTGTTTCAATGAATGTGCATTTACTTTCAAGGGCAGGGAAGTTTTAATGCTAAATATATTTTCATTGTGAGACTGTATTGCTTTGTTTAGCAGATGTCTATTAGTGTTTGTGCTATAAAATATAAAATATAAGTTCGAAATGAAATCCACATAATCACTGTAGAAGTAAAGCAGTATGCACGTTACAGTGTTTATGGTAAATGAGTCAAAATAGCCAAGTAATGGGACATTGGAATGGCTGCAGGGGGGAGGCACCATTCGATCATGATTTTGTGAGGGGGAGGGCAACAAACTCAGACATCCTTGAACGACAAAAACTCTAGCTATGCCACTTATTAGTAGGCCATGGAGAATGAGTTTTGGAGGTCCTAGCTAACTATAATATTCTTTTGCTATGATTACAATATTGCCTACCATTAATTGCCTTACTTTTACCACAAACCCCACATACTGCAAGTTACCAAAAACAAAATCCTAAGGTTCATCTTCTTCTTCCTTCCCAGTGAACATCATTGCTACACATTTAAAAAAATGGTTACCATTTACTACAGGGTCTGGCAATGGGGCCATGTTTTGGTTGTCTGCTCTTCAGTTTGTATTTGAAAGTTGGTATCCCACAATTCCATCAGACTGGGTAGGGTTTCATAATTATGCATGCAAATTTTATGTTAATCAGCATACAGATTTGTACCTATTTTTCATGGGCCTTTGTTCAGATTTTTGATGTTTCTAGGTTGAGAAGTATGCCAGACACTCTGGTCATGTGGGATTTTAATTATCCCATCATCAACTGGGAAACCAATTCTAGCCCTAACTCAGTAGCGCAAAAGTTCCTTGACTTTGTTAACTCAAATGCCCTGGAAAAACATTTTCAATTCTCAACAAGAAGAACAAATATAATAGATCTAGTCCTCACTAACATGACAAACAGATGCACCACAGCAACTGTCAGACCCTCATTAGTTAAATCTGATCACAAATCAGTCACCTTCAAACTGGCACTAACACCAGAACTCACAAAGGATGAAGTCAGACTAAAAAACTTCATGAAAACAAACTATAGCCTCCTAGGGGAAGGTATAAATGCACTCCAAGCCCCACCCCAGCTGGAAGTGATAACCACACCAAAGCTTACAGTAAAGCCCTGTACAATCACTTGTATGAGTGTATAGACTCAGCTGTTCCAGAGAGAATCAAAGTCAGAGCCCCAAGTAAGAAGAAACTGCCCTGGTGGGCATCCAGCATCAATAAACTTTATAAGAAATGCAACAAGTTGCTAAGAAAACTAAGGTGAGGTACCAACAATGGAAAAGCACCTTCCTCAGCCTCAACAAGCAAATAAGACATGTCAAATCCTCTAAGGGTAACTTTGAGAAAAACTTAGCAATCACAGCAAAGGATAATCATAAGGCCTTTTACAGCTACGTACGTACTCTAAAAAGTAGGACCGAAGCATGTGCCAAACTCTTGACTAATGATATCACACACACACTGATCCTCCAGAGATAGCCAACCTGCTAAAAGACAGATTTGGTGAAAATTTCACTCCCTTATCCCCTCCAAACTCATCACAAATCTTGCCCCCAACTTCCACCCTGCCCTACATATCCAAAGACCAGGTCATTAAAGCCTTGTCTAAGGCAAAAAAACACAGCCTCTATGGGAACAGAAGGCATCCCAGACTGTCTTCTAAACAAACTAAAACATGAACTAGCATCACCATTAAGTACCGTATTCAATCACAGCCTAACCACTGGCTTTGTTCCTGCAGAATGGAGAATAACAACAGTTATTCCCCTCCACAAAGGTGGCTTAGCAACAGACCCAGGGAATTATAGACAATAAGTCTAACCAGCCTCATCTGTAAAGCTGTGAAACGTATCATCATGGACCTCATAAATAAAGACATTGGTAACCTCCAATCCCTGAATCCAACCCAATTCGGCTTCGACAAGGGCAGATCTTACCTGTTAAACTTGGTGGATTTCTTCAAGAATGTGACCACGGACATTGATGAGGGCAAACTGGGCACACAGCATACCTCAACTTGGCAAAGGCCTTTGACACAATCCCACACTCAGGCATTACCGATAAACTGAACAAACTGAATATAACCCCCTTTGTTGTAAGATGGGTTGCCAACTGGCTCACAAACCGGTAACAAACTATCAAAGTGGGTGACTCCACATCAACCAGCAGACCTGTCACCAGCAGGCTGCCACAAGGGTCAGTGTTGGGCTCCCTACTGTTTGGTATATACTTCTCAGAAGTTCAGGCCAAAACTAAGGGGCTGTAGCTGACCAAGTTTGCAGATGACTGCAAATTGGGTGCAATTATTGAATCCCTAAATGATGTCAGTATACTTCAGGAGGGTCTTACACAGCCCAATAATTTGTGTCTTAGTCACGGTCTCAAACTGAATGCAAAGAAATGCATCATCATTCCCTATGGTAAAAACAATGTCCCTTCATACTATCAAATTAACAGCAATACCCTATGTACCTACAAAGTGGTAAGAGATCTGGGATCACAAGTAGACTGCGACCTTAACTTTGACCACCATGTGTCTACTGTAGTAAGGAAGGCTTTCTATGTAGCACACTTGATTAGCAAAGTCATTGCCTCTGGAGCAAAGGAGGTTATAACCCCTTCTATACTTGTCACTATTCAGGCCCACAATTGAGTATAACGCCTCTTTCAGCATGTACTGTACAAAGCACCAGCATTAAGTGGAGAGACCTCAGAGGTTACTAACTAAGTAGATCAAGGGACTCCAGCACGTGCCTTACACTGACCGACTAAAGCCCCTGACACCATATTCAGTATCATATAGACTTCTTAAGGGACACTTATGCCTGGCTTATAGAGCAATCTCTGACACAAAGCTAATGAATTTGCTGCACACCTGTAAATGAAACGAGACTAGAGATACCTGTTCCAGTGAACTAAATATGGCCTGCAACTTGAATAGGTTGTGCTGGAGGGACAGATTTGTCTCCCAGCGACTGCCACATCTTTGGAATAGGCTGCTAATTCATGTAAAGCAGAGCATATCTATGACACTATTCAAAAGGAACTTGGACGAGTGGATGAGGCACCATAAATTCTTACCAGGGACAGTGCCCACAACCCTCCTGGACATGGGCAGTCATTACTAAATACAATCCTGGGTTTTGAGTAGAGTATCTATAGTATTACATTGGGATGAAATGGCTAGGCTTGAAATTACCTCCGGGTTGATAACCTAGTAACCTCCTACGATCCTATGAGCCTATGATAATGACAGTGTGATTTTTACCATATATGTCTAATGTATTACATATATATATATATATATATATATATATATATATATACACAACTTAAGGTATGTCCACATTCCTAGACATAAAAATAATTCTACGTTATAAAAAATCACTGCTATATGTATGATGGGCACAGTACTATTTTTTTGAAGTCATCACGACTCAACATATATCCTAGCTATGTGTTTAGAATCCTTATGTCTTCTGAAGTATGCATATAACATTAACCAACCTGTCTTGATCATGACATTCAGCTGCATTCATGTGAGCCATAGTTACTTGGAGTAAGAATGACTTTTACATAGGAATGCATTTCAAGACAGGATTACAACCACACACGTATGGACCTCTCTGAAGTGTACCTCCATTCAGAAAAATGTCAGTAAATGTCAGATTTCCATGGGGCAATGTTAGCCGTCCTGTGGAAATGCCAGTTAATACATAAAGTTGCAATTTTTTGCCTCTTGTATCCCATGGGTTCTATTCCCAGCTGTTACAAAAATATTTTAACATTGGATAAGCCCAAACTAATGGTATGTCAGAACTCGGTCATCTTCACCTTCCAATGTACAACATTCAAAAGCTATGGCAGTAGGCAGTCCATTGTTGAACACTTGATACTGTGACAATGGATTGAGCATCACACATGGTACAGCTGAATGCCATGTTTTACACCTGTACTGCTATCTGCTGTAAGTAGTGCCAATGTGTCTGCCAAGAGATCCATCTGGTTACAATCGGGCAAATGCAGTTGGCAAGGATGTGTGTGTTTGCGCAATACCAGTAACATGTGAGATCTGAATTGTGTGCCAATTCAGACATAGTTTGTAAGCCTGACCTTTACAGACATGGCTGGCAATGGAGATAATTGTGCTAAATTTAGAGCACAAAGGTGTGGTGTTGAGGAGTCTAAGATATTTGTGGCACTCCATGTGAAGCAAGGGGATTACATTGGGTCTCAATATAGCTTAGCCAAGACTGTCTCCACTGCAACAGGCATTCCATGCAATTGGGAACAATGTCATTACCACTATAGTGACCCAAAAAGTGCACTCATGACCTTTAAACTGATGGGAGGCTGAATTTAGGACTAGAAACAACCGTGGTTGTGTAAGTATTCTGACCTATAACCTGTCTATGATACGGCAGTAATTATCTAGCTAGCCAATGCAGTTACAAATTTTGCTTCCATATAGATTTCTCTTCTTTTAGTTCTCTACAGCTGCAGAGGTGGTTGCTGCAAACCTTGAGGTGCACCAAGAGAGATTAACTTGCCTCAGAGATGCACTGGGTACATACGGATCTAGTAAAAAGCAAAGCCATAATTTTTTCATTCTCTCAAGCACTAGCAACTTGAGAAGGCATAGGTCAGCAGACATCTCAAGCATGCATGCCTTCCCAAGTAAGTGTTGCAGTTTGCATTAGTCAATTAAAATACCTGCTTAACTGTGTGTGGGGTCAGTACCCAGAAGCAGCATTATTTTACAAATTGTTAACTATCTCTAAGGTCTTAAAACAGGGTGTCAGGAAGAATTACATTATGGGAATTGTAATTAAAATGTTACAATACACAAGTCCAATCCGTCTAGTGAAAGAATGGCAGCTATTTATTGTATCAGATCAGTTATATATGTTTATTTAATACCACCTAAATACTTTTCTATCATATATGGATGTTTGAAAATGTGCAAAAGTAAATTATCATAGCTGTTTATGTATTACCAAGCAAAAGTTTGTTTAAAGTAATACAGTACCATTGCATGACATGTGTCTACCTTTTTTGTCTCCCCCACCCTTGTCTTTCTCTTTTTTGGTCGGATATAATTCACTAAAAATCTGCTGTTTGCATAGCTTGCTGATGAAAATAAATCATCAACAGCACAGAGAAAAACAACAACCACTGCAGCTCGGTCCACCATACCTCCAGAGATGGCAGCACAGACGCCCAGCACTTCAGGGTCATGACCTGTCAGTGTTGCCTCCACAACCCCTGCCCTACCTTCTCCAAGTATGTCAGGTAGCTTTGCCCTGGGTACTGGTGCAGTGGCACCTTCCTGGAGCAGTAGTCGTGAATGTGGCAATTTTGTCACCTAGCAGGAGCTGACAGGGCTGGTGGAGGATATAATGGTGAAGGGCCTCTGGGCACTTATTGGCAAGGTTGAAAGGGCCCTGCATCACATTACAAATGTGATGCCATGTCCAGCACTGACCCAGGGAGCTGCTGCAGGGAACAGTGATGACAGTTCTGAGGGTGAGAACTAGATTCTCACTCTTCTCATGCTGGATGTGGGTATGACTCAAATGTCCCCTACCTATACCCAATCATGGTGCCCCCCAACCTTTTTTCTCCATCACCATCCCTGTTTGTCTTGTATGTCCTGTATGTCTTCCAAACCTACCCTGCCTACCTGACCCTTTCATTCCTAATTACTTTTACCAATGGCTCTCTCTCTCGCAAATTAAAAAAAAATTAAAATGGGCACCTGTCCAAAAAAAAAAAAAAATTACAAAATGACACCCAATACAAAGCTCTCCATTTTGCCTATGCATCATCCTGACACAATTGATTTGGTCCAATTGGCTATACAACATTATTCCATTGTTGTCACCCATCACGAGTAGATGGAATTAACTTAACTAGATGGAATTAACTTAACTAGGTTATGAGCTGAGAAAAAAAAATACAGCCTGCAGTTTTGCATGCAAAGTAACATGAAATGCACTCATACCTAATAAGGTAATGCAGTCCAGATATTGGCAAGCTACCATGTCACTGTACTGTGTAAAAAATAATTATATCAGTACTGTACTGTGTAAAAATAATTATATCAGTACTGTACTGTGTAAAAAATATTTATATCAGTACTGTACTGTGTAAAAAATAATTCTATCAGTACTGTACTGTGTAAAAATAATTATATCAGTACTGTACTGTGTAAAAATAATTATATCAGTACTGTACTGTGTAAAAAATATTTATATCAGTACTGTACTGTGTAAAAATAATTATATCAGTATTGAAAATGAGAGGATCCAAGGATAGAGCCTTGTAAAACCCCTTTTTGAGAAAGGAGTTCAGCAGAATATACTGCCATGCCTTTTATTTATGCCTCCTGTCTTTTAAATAATGAACTAATCAAGTGTGTTATATTGCAGCCTAAATGCAGTCAGCTTGATTCTAAAGACTCATATGACTGATCTTACTGACAGCCATAGGCAAGAAAAAAGGTTACTACTGAATGCCATAGATAAAATGAAAAAAGATACTACTGAAACCCACAGTAGTTAAATCTACAAGAAGGTTAATACTGAAAGCCATAGATAAACCTAGAACAAGATCACCACCAAAAAACACAGATAACTCCAGAATAAGGGCACAAAGCCACAAATAAATACAGAAGAAGGTTAGTACTAAATGCCAAATTTATATGCAGAACCATTGCCACCTTCTTCCTTACTAATGTCTTCATCTATGCATACTGTATTGACAACAGTGTGTTCATAGGAAAAAGAAATACTTCCTGAGTATGTGTCTGCTTAAAATGAAAATTACAAAGGTTTTATTTAAAGCACACTGTTATTTTGATAAAAAATAAAAAGCATATATTTATAGGACAATAGACTGCAAATGATGTGATGTGTTTTCAAATATCAAATTTCAGACCGAATCTATTATTTTCCAGCAGAAACTAAATGTAGAAACTTAAAGTGGAAATAAAAAAAAATGAATTCTCATGTAAGCTCACTACTGTCAAAACCAGCCAATGTAACCAATTACATACCCCTCGGTCCTTGGCAGACATTTGAGTTTCAGACTTGATACACTTCGGTTCACACTGGCACATGCCTTTTCAATTGGGGCTGTTAGATCACAGACTACAGGCCATCTAAGTTACACTGCTTTGACTAGTGGTTATTCACATAGGCACCAACTAGCAAAAGAATGAATAAAACAAAAGTCTGCATCTGTTATTATGTTAAATGGGAATAAAGCAATTTTCAGTTTGTGCTACTCACTTCAACAACTACTTCACAAAACTTAAATTAACACATGAATTAAAACATTCATTATCATGAAAAGAGAAAGCAACCAGCAATAGAATTAAGTAACAAGAAAAAAGCTCAACTGATCAAATAGAACAGTTAGACTACTACAGGTTAAAAATAGCTGCATAACTTTTATAAAAAATACAATGATTTTTTGATTATTTTGATTAGCTGGATTACAAAGGTGAAGAAATGTAAACAGTGGTATCTGCTGACTTTAAAGCAAGGGGGGGGGGCTGCCGGAAGCAGGTGAATGGGTGGACCTAATTGGAATGGCGTGGGGCTCTATTATGATTAATGGCATGTGGTCAAAAAGTCAGTCACTCTCATTCACAGACTGCCTCAGCACCCACTCATTATATATATATATATATATAAGCACTTTATGGACTACACACCTCAGTTATCTGACTGCCATCAACAAGGCTAGCCTTAGGTTAAATGGAGCCCTAGATAAATGACTCAACTGGCTTCTCGCACTGTGCTTCCTCGGGCTCCTCCCATATTTACTGCATCCTACCACATACCATCTAAATTCATCATTTTGTTCTCCTTTCTTCAGTTTACCTTCCTTTTTAGCTTTTTCCTCGTTGTCGTTTTAACACACCCTAACCAACCAAGTATCCACTTTAATATATGTGCAAAAAAATAACTGAATTAAGCCAGGAGTCTGTGGGCCACTAGGCCACCAGAAGTCAGAGGGTTCTAATGCTGTAAGGTGCATCTCAAGAGAATGTTTTAAAATCTTTTCATCCAACAACAGTCTACACAAAAGTAAGGAAATAAACACAGTCTTTTCTCTTTCAAGAAAAAAATAAGTTGTATCTAAAGTTTAATACTTAAAGTTAATGAAATAGGAGTTTCCAATAAATTAAGATTTTATATATATATATTATCTGGGAATAGTGCCTGCCTCCCTATCCTTCCAAAAAGATAGTTGCCTTCTTTGTGATGAAAAGTAAAATTACAAATGGCCACAGGTATACATTATACACCTGAGGATCTGGGGTGGAGATTAGAGCACTTGGCTTACACTTACTCAAACGAACGAAGACGAACAACAAACACTGAAAGGGAATACATGCCTACTGCACACAGAAAGAATCACAGTCAAAATTTCAAAGAAACAAGTACTGTGACATGGCAATGATGCTTGCTGCATGACTGTACAAATGATTACTTGCAGTCAAAGACATCCTGACCAGACCACCACAGGCAATTTTGAGGTTTGTGACTGAAAGTGAAAAATATATGTCCATCATGCTACTTTTAGATACCCTGCATTCCATCCCAAACACATGCAGTAAATTTATCCATTAGTGATAGCTCCTTTATTGACTGAGCCCAACTCAAATGTCTGATTTTATTAAAAAATAGCTGCAGTAAAGTATTCCAACTGACTTCACACAAACATACTAATTCTGCAAACCCAGAATAGTTACTGCTTAACTTGAACAAATGTCAGCAGGTTCAGTGATTTGCATTCACAAGCAGCTCCTCTCTGCAAAAATTAAAGACACATTTATTGACTATATCTGCCTAGGAAAAATAAATACAAATTTCCCACATCAATTATAGCCACTTATACAGCTGTGACTATATACCTCAGATGTTTAATTGTGATCAAATTAATGAATAAATACATAACTGCAACTAAGGAATATATCTTTTTGGTGCACTGCTGTTAGAATAGTGCGCAACCCACTGCAACCATCTAAACTTACCTCTCAGCATTTTAGCTCAAGAGTCAAGGTGAAAGTTAAGAAACATGGGCAAAAAATGACCAAAAATAAGGACATATATTACCATTCACTTAGAAAGTTACATAATCAGGCTTTATATTAACATGCTTTTTCAGCAGGATATTAAGTATGAAACTCTAGGGTGCGTGATTTTTCACTGACTGCAATCCTTAGTGAACCACCCCTTAAAAAAAAAAACAGACAAATACACAAACATGATTAGGAGCAGTTGAAAATATGATGCAAACATCAGAAAGTTTGCAAAATTAGGAACAAAAGAGAGTCACAATGCCCCCTATGCACACATGTATTACATACAATTGCACAAACACACACACACACACACACACGCACACTGCCATCACTAACAGCCACTTGCATGACTGTATATCACAGAACCTTAATTGCATTAACTGCGATCAAATGAATAAATAAATACATTACATATCTTACATACAGAAATGAATCTTCTTAGCTAACTGTGGTTAGAATATAGTATGAATCCTAGCATCTCACACACACACACACACACACACACACACACACACACACACACACACACACACACACACACACACACACACACTTCTCAATCTCTTAGTTCAAGAATCAAGGGGAAATCTGAAAATTAGGAGACAAAGGACCAAAATCAGAAACAGATATTAAACTTGTATACTTAGAAAATTGTTACTGCAACAGGTTTTACAGCAGCCATCATTACACTTTTTCCTGAAGGCTGTTAAATATGAAACTCAAATGTCTGTCATTATATAGTAACCAGTCCTCATTCATTGTAAAAAAAATTTACTAGAAACAGACCAAATAATAGAAAAAAATCTGAGACATTTATACATATATTAAACACACACACACACACACACACACACACACACACACACACACACACACACACACACACACACACACACACACACACACACACACACACACACACACACACACACACACACACACACACAAAACCAAATGAATAAATACATAAATGGCCAATGAATTTATTTAAATGTTTTGCTATCAGAACCAATCAGTGCGAACCAACTCCATCCCTACATATATTCAAATTCACACACACACACACACACACACACACACACACACACACACACACACACACACACACACACACACACACACACACACACACACACACACACACACACACACACACACAAAATCAAATAAATTAATCCATGCATAACTAATGGCCCATGAATTTATTAACTTTTTGCTGTCAGAATCAAACAGTGCAAGGTGGTGCAGTGATACAGTGATTGGGTTTTCGCCTGACAGCAAGAGGTTCTCCATTTCAATTCTCGGTTGGGATGCCTTCTGTGAAGAGTCTGCATGTCCTCCCTATGTTTGTGTGGGTATCCCCAGGTGCTTTGGTTTCCTCCCACATTCCAAAGACATGCAGCAGCTGGATTGGACACTCTAAACTGGCCCTAGGTGTGAGTGTGTGTGCAAGTGTGTGGTACTGGTGAACTACAGTGGCAGGGCTAGCCACC
Source organism: Protopterus annectens (assembly GCF_019279795.1). NCBI lineage: Eukaryota > Metazoa > Chordata > Ceratodontiformes > Protopteridae > Protopterus > Protopterus annectens. The sequence continues at coordinate 504,173,951 of NC_056729.1, forward strand.
CAGTATTATAAACCTTGGCTCTAGATGATTGTCACTGTTGAAGTGACACCCTGACCTCATATGCAAAAATGGGATATAAGGGGTTGAGGATGGATGGATGAATCAAACTGTAGGACCTGACTCAATCTCTTCACACACACACACACACACACACACACACACACACACACACACACACACACACACACACACACACACACACACACACACACACATCTTTCAAGTGTCCCTGATTTTGTCTCAAAATATTGTTCTGACACTCCTAGAGTTTCAGACTTCTTTTACTTCAGAAATGCATGTTAATTCACATGCCTTCAATTTAATATTAATTTTTAAAAGTGTATGTGTCCCTAATTTGTCTCATCTCTGAAAAAACTACTTAGTTATTTTGGTCCTGGCTGGCTGTACTCATGATCTATGTTAGGAAAAAAATAAATAAATAAATAGTAACAAAAAAAAAAAAAAAAAAAACAGGCAGCCAAACCAATAGGAAGTAGCTCTTGCTGCTTCATACAGTAGGCCAGTCAGCCTTCTTTGAAGTGGCATTCCTCCACTATACAGAAATGTAGAAATACCTGTAATAACACAAGGCTGCATTTCAAATTAGGCCCTGCCAAGAAGCCAATATTTTTTTAACAGAAAATAGAACTCCATGCTGTTGTGTGTGCTTTTAAGTGTTCAGGTGCTCTTATTTGATTTTTCATGAACTTGTTTTTGTCATTCTTAACTTATCTGCGTTTATTTAAACTGTATTTGTCTTAATATTGCTACACACTCAAGTGTGCTAGCTTGTACTGCATTTAAAGTGTTTTTGCTACTGTCATTAGCTCATTCTTTCTAATACAGAGAGAACTTACTTACTTACTTGAACTTTACTTGAACTTTACTTACATATTGCTTACTCAGAGGTGATCTCTGCCTGACTTACAAAGCATTTGCAACTCAGAATTGATGGACATCCTCCACCTAAAGAAATCCAAGTCACTGCGAGCCACACGCTCTAGTGAGCTAAACCTCGCCACAACAATAAATAGAACATGCTGGAGGGATAGATTCCTGTCACAGAGACTCCCCATGCTTTGGAATAAAATTCCAAATTAAATCAAGCAGAGCCCCTCACTAACACTCTTCAAGAGAAACCTTGACGAGAGGATGGGTAACAGAAAATACACCCCTGGGATCACTTAATTGGCTCTGCTTGACATAGGATCAGTTAATTGATCAATGGGGTGGCGAAAGCCGACACACTCTGGCTAGGTGTATAAATGCCCTCGGGCAGATAGCCTAGTACCTATCTATGAACTTTTTGAGAAGGCCAACCCACTTAACTAAAAAATATATATATATATATATATATATATATATATATATATATATATATATATATATATATATATATATATATATATATATATATATATATATATGATTTCTGCCTTTCCTGTAAGTAGTCTAATCCAGATACAGATTTGCTGTATCCAGGACTGTTTGTAAGCTTCTGTGCCCCAAGCCTTTCTGTGTTGGAGGGAAGCCTTCTAGCTTATCAGTGGGAGTGGTAAGCACTAGGTAGTCTATCAAACACAAGAGTGATTTCTGGTCCAGAAATTGTAGTTTATTGGCCATTTGGGCAGTTTTTCCATCTCTTTCAACTTTCTGGTTTAAAAAGCTTGCATTTGCGCTTGCTTCCCATCTTCCCTGTAACTAGTTCAGCCGAGATACAGATTTGCTGTATCCAGGACTGTTTGTAAGCTTCTGTGCCCCCAAGCCTTTCTGTGTTGGAGGGAAGCCTTCTAGCTTATCAGTGGGAGTGGTAAACACTAGGTAGCCTATCTACAACAAGATCCAGATCCAGATTCTAAGTTTTAGCACTTGAATTTGCTTATCCGTGCTCAGCACTTGTTCAGAACTTGTTGTAAGCACTAAATAAACTACAAATTACTACAGCACTCACCCTTCCTCATTACCTAGAGGAAAACAGTTTTGGTACTTACTTTCCTCACTTGCTTAGAGAAAAACAGCTGGTGTACTCACTTTCCTCACTTGTCTAGAGGAAAATATTTTTTTATTCAGGCATATTCAAGGGTCAGCTTCCAGTGTTCTCCCCTGTCTATCTGATTAATCTGGGCATCTTGGGGCAATGTAGCAATTGCCTCATGTACACAGACAACACTCTCCTCCTACCACCCAACACTACAACCTGTGAGAGATGCACTTACCTAGCCAAACTGGAAGTAAAGCTCTCTCCAACCAAGACTGAACTTGATAGTCAAGAGGAGAAGGTAAACACTTGCACCACACCACACTCATCACATAGTCCCACTAAACCTACACCACCAAAATTCACACATAGAAACACAAAAACATTCACTGAGGCTCTCAATAATAATCTGCTCAAGCAACAGAGACCTCCAAAGCAGAAATGCAAGCACCCTCCCACCACTAACACAACCCAAATGACACATAGCCCACAGACTCAGTGTGCCACTCAACCACAGTCCATAAGGTAAAACAACGTACCCAACACACTAGTCATAGGTGACTCTATAGTCAGGCACACTGATATCCCACTAACCAGGTTAAACAAGGAGAAGGTCACTGTCAGCTGCCTGTCGGGTGCCAGGATCCGCCACATAACCCATGTACTCAGGTCACTCCACAACAAGTACAAATATGACTCTGTGATTGTCCATGTTGGTGTGAACGACCTGAGATATACCTCCCTGGACTAAATGAAAAGAGACATGGAAGAACTCTTCGATCTTGTAGCCCAGGCAGGTATGACCCTAGCCCTGAGTAGCATCCTGCCATTGCCCAGAATGATACCGCAGTACAAGGACAAAATGATTGACTTCAACAATTGGCTAAGCTTCTGGTGTCATTCTAAGGGGATCCAGTATCTGTCTGCCTGGGACGACATGGTCGACAGACCACGATGCTTTGCCAGAGATGGCCTGCACCTGCCACCCCTGGGATTCCGGATACCGGCAAAGGCTCTTGCCACCTCTATAGTGCCTTTTTTAGGCAAGGTTCAAATGACAAATTCACCACCATAACAGGAACAGGCAAGCAAAAACTGAGGGTAATGCTACTCAATGGTAGAAGTCTAAATCTCAAAATGCACTCACTCGAGGCACTCCTTAAAATGGAGAACATCGATGTCTGTGCAGTGACTGAGACCTGGTTCAAGGCTCCAGAGAGCACCCCTGCATTACCAGGTTATAACTCATACCACACATTTTGGCCATCTAACCTGGACCGGAATACCAAAGGCAGAGGTGTGTCCATATTCATTAAGAATATCCACACCTTCAGGCTAGTTGCTCAGCATAATGCAGCCGAGGTTATCCAAGTGCAACTAACTCTGGGCAAAACTGCAATCCAAATTGTAGCTTGCTACAGATCCCCCACCATGCCCCAGGATTCCCACTCCTCTTTTCTTGATATACTGGAAAATATTAGGGTTCAACCAAACACCCTAATATTGGGCGATTTCAACTACCCCACCATTAACTGGGAAAACTACTCATGCACCAACACCTTCGCTCAGCACTTTCTGGAATTCATAAATTCCAATGCCCTAGATCAACTTATCCACACCCTCACCAGGGGCAATAATATCCTAGACCTAGTCATTACCAACATGAGCGACCAGTGTTCCACACCTGAAGTCAACTCCTCTTTGGTCAGATCCAACCATAAGCTAATCACCCTAGATATCCACATCCCGCCCCCACCCCCCATTAAGGAAACCATTGTAAAAAATTTCTCCAAAACCAACTTCATGCTTCTTAAGACAGAAGTGGTGAACTTCATGACACCCATGCAGATGGACAATATAGTTATGACTGCTGAATCCTACACAAATGCACTCTATAAGCACTTACACGAGTGCATGGATCATGCTATCCCAAACAGAACCAAGATGCTATCCTCCAAAAAAAGGAAGCTAGTCTGGTGGTCCCCTGCCATAAACAAACACTACAACAGAAGGAAGAAATTGTTGCAAAAGAGAGTAAAATCCCATGAGTGGAGGAGCTCCCTGGTCAGCCTCAGCAAGAAGTTGAGATCCCTTATAAGATCCTCCAAAGCTAGCTATGAAAACAAGATTGCCACTGATTCTAAGGACAACCACAAACCATTCTATAGCTATGTAAAGAATCTCAATGGCAACACCCAGATCTGCTCTGAGTTACAGCAGAATGGCACAAAAATTACAGAACCAACTGATATTGCCAACATCCTGGCAGATAGGTTCAGTGCAAACTTTACCCCCCTCACCCCCTAAAGGGCCCATATCTATACAGGAAGAATGCAGAGTCCCTGTAATCACAACTTCACAGGTAAAAGCAGCACTCACTAAAGCCAAAAACACAGCATCCATGGGACCGGACAACATCCCAGGCTGTGTTTTACAAGAACTTAAGAACGAACTGGTTCCCCACTTAAGCACCATGTTCAATCATAGCCTCACATCAGGCTTTGTGCCCACTGAATTGCGCACAGCAACAGTTATCCCACTCCACAAAGGGGGAGCCACCACTGATCTTGGGAACTATCGCCCTATTAGCCTGATGAGCCTGGTCTGCAAGGCCATGGAACGTATCATCATGGAATTCATAAACAAAGACATTGGTAAACTCCAAACCCTGGACCCCACCCAGTTCAGATTTGTGAAAGGCAGATCTTGCCTCCTGAAGCTGGTCAACTTCTTCGAGGCAGTCACCAAACCGTAGACAAGGGTAAGGTGGTTCACACAGCCTATCTTGACTTCGCCAAGGCTTTCAACACCATCTCCCATTCTGGAATTATAGCTAAACTCACTAAACTAGGTATAAATCCCTATGTCACAAGATGGGTTGCCAAGTGTCTCACTAACAGAACCCACACTGTAAAAGTTGCAGGCTCCAAATCTGACTTCAAACCAGTGACAAGTGGAGTACCACAGGGTTCAGTCCTGGGACCTCTCCTGTTTGGTATCTACTTCTCTGAAGTATAGGCTAACACAGAAGGCCTCTGGCTAACAAGTTTGCAGATGACTGCAAACTAGGAGCTATAGTCGAGTCCCCAAATAATGTGGACATCCTACAGAAGGGCCTCAGTGAGACAGATGACTGGTGTCAGAGCCATGGCCTCAAGCTCAGTGCCAGAAAGTGCATTGTTATTCTCTTTGGTAAAAACTCTGTACCCATGAGCTACCACATAGGCGACAGTCTTCTTAACACCGAATGTGTGATAAGAGACCTTGGGACCCAGGTGGACAGTCGTCTCTCCTTTGATAATCACATTGCCACAGTAGTCAGGAAATCCTTCTACATGGCACACCTCATCAAAAAAGGGTTCACATCCAGGAAAAAAGAGGTCATTGTTCCCCTCTACTCGACACTCATTAGACCCATTATAGAGTACAATGCCCCTTTTGGAATGTACCTCACAAGACATCTGCAGCAGCAGGAAAGGCCACAGAAGTACCTCACAAAGAAAATTACTGGCCTCAAACAGATGCCCTACACTGATCATCTCAAAAAACTCCAGCTTTACTCTTTACCATATCGCCTACTCCGAGGTGATCTCTGCCTAACATATAAAGCTATGTCAAACCCGGAGCTGTTGGACATGCTACACCCAAAGAAATCCCAATCCCTCTGAGCTACACGCTCTAGGGACCTAAACCTTGTCACCACAATAAACAGGACTTGCTGGAGGGATAGATTCCTGTCCCAGAGACTTCCCATACTCTGGAACAAGCTACCCATCTATGTCAAGCAAAGTTCCTCATTAACACTCTTCAAGAAAAATCTTGATGAGTGGATGGGAAATAGGAAATACACCCTGGGGATCACTTCTGTGGCTCTGCTTGACAGGGGCAGAGGAAATTAACTTTCTTGGGTTGGCATAAGCCAGGGAACTTTGTTGGCTAGGTTTACTTAGGCTGTCCTGAAAAAAACATGGGTAGTATCAGTATGAAGCAAGTCATGCAAAAGTATGAGACTTACTATGAAAATTATCAAGATGAGGTGTAATTGCAGAGGGTGTTATGAAATCTCAGCATTGTGGCACATCACCCTCAAAAGATATAGCAATATCTCTCTTCTGTGTAGTCAGTTTTGGTGGTTATCATATTTTTTGTTAAAATTCTAAAGGCATGGCAGAAGTAGTCAAATTAAAAAAATAAATAAATGCATTATCGTCTTATTGAAAAATCTTCTTCTTGTTTCGGCTGTTCTCATTAGGGGTCCCCACAGTGGATCATCTGTTTCCATTTCTTCCTGTCCTCTGCATTTTGTTGTGTCACAACAACCACCTGCATGTCCTCTCTCACCACATCCACAAACCTTATCTTAGGCCTTTCTCTTTTCCTCTTACCTGGCAGCTCCATCCTTAGCATCCTTTTCCCAATATACCCATCATCCCTCCTCAGCACATGTCCAAACCAACACAATCTCGCCTCACTGACTTTGTCTCCAAACCGTACAACTTGAGCTGACCCCCTAATATACTGATTTCTAATCCAGTCCATCCTCGTCACACCCAGTGCAAATCAACATATTTAATTTGCCACATCCAGCTCTGACTCCTGCCGTTTTGTCAGTGCCACTGTCTCCAACCCATGTAACATAGCTGGTCTCACTACCCTCTTGTAGACCTTCCCTTTCACTTTTTTTTTTTTTTTTAGTATTTCAAAGTTGTTTAGTTAGCCCATTTGGTTCTTAGCCTGTTATTTTGTTTTGGGTGGAACAAATATGGGTTCATGCTATATCACAAACTATAATGGACTGTTATTTTGGGTGGGTGAGCATAGCTGAGTATCTGTTAGGGCCCAAATAAGGACATGTTTCTCTTGTTATCCTCCCCCATTAGTTTTTGAGCCCTGTTGCATCTTTAAAGTCTATCAAGTGGGGAATACTGACAGCCTTCCTTTACTGCTTTATCTGTAAACAGTTCAATTTATTTGTATTTATGTGATCTTTATATGTGTTATTCTTTTGTCTTTCAGGACATAAAATGTCTGTTCGACATAGGCCCCCATTTACCAAGGTGTAGAATGACCTCATCATAGAGGTCTTACATCAGCATCATGCGGTACTGCTGTCCAGAGAGTGGGCCAATATGGCTCAGCATACTGCCCTGTGGGACAAATTAGTCCACAACATAAATTATATTGGGCGACACAGTCACACTTATGAACAGGTGTGTCACAGAGCCACCGATATAACAGCTGCAAGGAGGCGTGCAGCTGCAGTGGCATATGATCACCTGACCACCGGTGGTGGGCCTGTTGAAGAACCCCCTCTCACTGCCACAGAGGAATTCCTGGCAAACACTGCCACACAAGACAGCTCCCAGCAATCAGTGACCCAGTACGTTCTGGACGTGGACATCACTTCTGCATCTCAAGAGGAGCTTCCAGGTATGCTTTGTTATATCATCATTAGAATACCGTGGCATTCTGAAATAGTGTAAATAGTTTATATGTGTGTGTCAAGTTGTTTTTGGGTGGAAGAATTTGACAGCTGCAGTTTTAAGCTTATTCTGAGGTTTCCAGCCACATTCCTGTTAACATTTGAGTTACTGCAGATATAGATGAGTAAAGGTATTATCCCCTGTTATACTATTAAATCTGGTGCTGTTGCCATTACCTCTTCATTTACTCATTTCAGGACCATCAGGAATTTAGAGACATAGGGCTGCAGAATATGCCGCGGTGGTACGGCGGTAGCATTGTTACCTCACAGCAAGAGGTTCTCCTGTTCGATTCTCGGCGGGGCTTGGGAGTGCCTTCTGTGTGGAGTCTGCATGTTCTCCCCATGGTTGGGAAGCATTCAAAAGACATGCGTGCGTAAATGGGCATGCCTTTGTTGAAGGTTGGGTGTCGAGCTGGCACCTTGGCGTTTCATAAAAATCTACTGCCAATCATTAGTGGACCGGAGTTCCGCTGTGGTGACCCCTTACCGGGAAAAGCCGAAAGAAGACCAGGGTTCCCGCAGTTGGTAAACATACTACATTTATGTCAGTATTGTAGATGAACTCCAAGATATCTGATAATATGTCCTCTCAGGCCTGCTGTATGTATTGCTGTACCATCTGCATACCTGTCAACTGTACTGATTCTGCTAAATGTCTAGATTTTGGACTCATATGTCTGGCCTGTATTTCATATCATAGTGATTTTCTGGCAAATTATTGACAAGTCATTAAAGATTACAGACATAAAATAATGACAGGCATCTTTGTTTCAGACTTCACACCCTTTAGAAATGTCATTCTATCAACTCTCTAAGTTTGTAGGAGCAATATTTCAAAACTGTCCCTATTCTTGGACCTTTGTCCACCCATTATTTATGGCTTTGTCCAGATTTCTTGCTCTTAGAGGTCGAGAGGTATGACTGTAATAGTGACACCAGTGTAAATTGTTTAGCATATATTGCAGCATAGTAGTGCAGGTATTAATGTATTTCTGTGTTTCTTCATTTTATCAAAAGTGATCATGGAAGTGATTCTGTGTCCCCTGTGCCACCTGATGTCATTGTTTCATCTGACTCTGATGATGGTGGTGGCCAAAGTGAGGCACAGCTGGGGGTTGCAGAGGTTGAATATGACACAGAGGTTGACACTCAGTGACCCCCATCATTGTCCCCATACATGGCCAGTATGCCTAGGCATCCTCAGTCCACTGAGGCCACGGATATTGGACAGGTGGAGGGGGAGGACACTAACCAAGGGAGTGTAGCTACTACTGCTTCAGAGCTTGTTCACTCTGGTCATAGCCAAATTGTTCGTGAGGTGCCATGCAGGAGGGTTGATAGGGGTCCTCAGAGGAGGCCTGCTATCCCTCCTCCACTTGGTGCAGGTGTTTTTTTATATGTAACGCTACATATGTTTAGAGCCATCATGGAGGCACAGGTACGTTCAGAAAGGTGCTTCAGACAAATACTGGGTTCTAGATGTGATGCAGTCTGACATCTGTCACTGCCTCCACCGTGTTGTTAATTCCATGGATTAGATAGATAACACACTGGAGTGAGGTGTGTTTGTGATGGAGTGCAGAGTATCTGTCATGGAATGCAAATTGTCTGTAATGGAGTGTCTTTTGGGAGGGGAACATCAGCTTCGCAGGTGTAGGTCATCAATTACATCTGCTGTGAGCCAAAGTGGCCATCTCCTATCATGCTCCCATAGTGGCAGTACTTCCACTGCTCCATCAGGGAATGTGCTGTCCACACCCAGACATGGCAGATCATGGGGTCAAGGTCCTTGGTGCTCCTGTGAAGGGAGCACGTCCAGCAGACATCATTCACCTGCAGGTAGTAGCCCTGCATCTGATCTTGGGCATGGAGGTGCCAGTGCAACTCCTGACAGAGCCAGTTCTCATGGGCAAGGGTGACAAAGATGAACTGTCATCTCTACCATGCATGGCTCCCATCTGTCCGACATATAGATACATAGAGCTAGAACTGAGCTTGACTGTGTTCATGCAGACACCACACACCAGTGTTACATTGAGGGCATCTACAGACACACACACACACACACACACACACACACACACACACACACACACACACACACACACACACACACACACACACACATTTTCATGGTTCATCTTGCCTGCTTCACCTCCTTACTCACACACCTTTTGTGTCAGCCTAGGCCTCCTGCACCCCCACACAACACCCTGTGCAACTGATGATAACTGTGCCATATCCTTGTTTTCTATCTTTTGGATTCAGGGATAGTAAAGCTATGGGTCTGATGCACAGGGTGACTACATAAATGATTATTACCTCTGCATGTGTGGTACTGAGCTGATAATTGCACTTGTCAGTTATATCGTACTTGGCCAGTTATACAGATGCTACCATCAGCATTTCATTACTTTACAGTGGATGTTCTTGTAAGGGTTGTGAGGTTAACAACTGAATTTTGTATCATACAATTTGAAATTTTCCATGTAAGTATTTCTACGTCATAGTTGTGGTGCACATCAGAAGTCACAACATCAAATCCAGACATCAGGATTTTAAGTATGCACTGTAGTCAGCTCTCATCAAAACAGTAATACAGTATGATGGTATGTCTAGCATGTACATCATCATAGCTTTATAGGTACATAAGATGTTTCTAGACTATTGACCTAATTGTGTTTCGAAGTCTAGCCAGGAAATCACAATATAAAATTCAATGTCAGATATCATGTATGGGTAAGATTTGTGTAGCAAGGACTACCCACGTCCAGGTGAGCAGCAGGGGCAATGCAGGGCAGAGATTAACAGTTTCACATTAAGTCATCCAGGCTGTGATGAAACAGTGTCATGAAGGTGCTCAGCCTGACATGGTTTTGAAGCCTATTCCAGAGGTGTTGCAACCTATGGGAGATGTATCTGTCTCTCCAGCATGTCCTGTCTATGTCAGTCTACACTGATGGCCCTTAAACAACTGACTGTAGTCCAAAATGCCATATATAGGGGCATCATTCCATCACAATTGGGTCAGAGATAGCACTGTAAGGCATACATAAGTCACCTCAAAGCAGCCTATATCATACTGATTACATCAATCTGTCCATATCAGACAGATGTTTGACAGCCTGATATATATTACTTGTAATTCTCTGAGGTCTGTCAAGTTTTTTCAGGTGTCTGTTACACTATATAGCAAAAGGAGCATTATATTCAGGAGTAGGCCTGAAAAGGAGAATTAGAACTGAATGTGACACTGCTGTAATGGCTTTGCTAATCTGATGCAATATGTAGAAAACCTTCCTCACCACAGTAGACACGTTGTAGTCTACTTGTGTTCCCAGGTCTATCAATACATAATTGTTTATTAGGATATTAAGGGTTATGTCATAATAAGGTGGAACATTGTTAGTAACAAAGGAAATTATGCATTTATATGACAATTGTTTAACAGCACAGAGTTGTCATCAGTCACTGGTCTATGTAAGCCCCTTTTGAACAGCACTCACATTGTTACAGGACACAATGATAGCACCTAAGTGACCTTCAACCACAAACTTGGCTAGCCACAGACACTCTGTTTTGATCTGGACATTTGAGACATACATAGTAAACTTGAATGGACACAGGTGACACTTGTGGTAACCCATGGGTGACAGTTCTGCTGCTAGAGGTGATCTCTTCCACTTTGAATGAGTATTGTTTGTCTGTGAGCCAGTGTGCAACCCACCAGGCAACATAGCAGTTGATATTCACCTGGCTTCGCTTCTCACTGATGCACGGATGTGGGATTGTGTGGAATTCCTTGGCCAAGTCAAGACAAACAAAATCAATTCTTTGCACACATGCTATGTCTGTGGTCACATTATTGAATACCAACAGTTTTAGCATGCACAACCTTCCCTTGAGAAAACCATGCTGGAACAGATGTAGTGTTTGGATGACAACTCTGTCCTTGTATCTGAGATCTATGAAAATCCATTCCATTGTCTTACAGTTGAGGCTTGTGAAACTAAGGGGCTATAAGTACATGTGTATGTTCCTGATCCACCCTTGTGAAGGGAGAAATAGGTCGCTGATTTCAAATCTGTGTGGATAAAGGCAGTAATCAGACTGTGATTGTATTGGGTGTCTAGTGCAGTAGTTTTCTGGTTAAGAAAATTACAAATGCATGCCGGAATGCCATCTGGTCCCATGGAGGCTGTGTTCCTAGTCTTGGAGGGAGCAGTGATTATTTCCTCTTTGTAAAGGGAGGTTGGAGGTGATGTTGAAGATGTGTTGTGGTACACTTGTGGGTGGGTGGGGGGATAATTGTTATTCAAGCATGTCTGCTAGCTGGTTTTCAATTTACACTGGTTCAGTGTGTGCAGTACCATCCACAATTAATTCAGCACACATCTGAGTTATATCTTTGATGTTGCATATGTAGCAGAGGAAAGCCTTATGGTTATCCTTGACTATGGTTTCAATATATTTTCTATAGCTGCTGTGTAAAAATTTTACAAGGTGTCTTATTGTCTTTTTTAGGCTGGGGATGTTAGTCTTCCAATTTGGGATTTAAACTTTTGTATTTGTAGACATCAGCCTTGTGCACTTACTGTATAATCAAGTAATGTCAGACATCCATCAGCATGGTTATGATTTTCTTAAGGATATTTCTTCCTATCAGGTATGTCTGTGTCTATACATGTGTGTAGATGTTTATACAGGACATCAGGGTATACCTTATTATAGTTGTCAATGTCCTGTGTGGAAACTGGAGTGTACAGGACAGGAGTGTACAGGAATATTATACCATTCCTTAGGAGGGTGAATTTACCTTGGAAGATGTATGGTCAGCTGAGCTCTTTTTTAATTCTGTACCTATTGCAAATTCTGAAAAAAAAAACTTTATTGTTGGATTGAAACAGTGCAGGCCCTACACATGAGGGGTTGCATTGGTCAACGCTATTTGTGAGGACTAGATCTATAATATTACAGACACTTGTGGGGTGGTGCAGTCTTAGTTCCATGGCATATGTGTTATCAAAGTCCAGGAATTGTTGTGCAAGTAAGGTTGGCTTTTCACAATCAGTGTAGTTATAGTTGTAATCATCCCTGAGTAGGTTATTTTGCTCAACTTTAATTGTTACAAGTACTTATAATTAGGCTGTATGGCCTTTCTTGTTCATGGAAGGGGACATATAACTGGCAATAACATTTAGTTTCTTAGCCACAGTAAATTGGAGTAACATTAATTTCATATACTTATGTTTTCAACCGCTGTAGAGGAAGAATTATCCTCATTGAAGAGAAGTAATCCACCTCATGTGGTTCTCACAACTTCAAATTGCAGTCTGAATGTCTGGAAGGCATTATAACCTTGCAAGGCCGGGCTTCTTATTGGAGCCTTGCATCAGGCTTACGTGACTGCACAGACATCCACCACTTCCACTGGGATAAATGCTGACAAGAGAGTGCACTTTCTGATGTTAACTCCTACAGTATGGCCTTTCTTATTCATGGAAGGGGACATATAACTGGCAATAACATTTAGTTTCTTAGCCACAGTAAATTGGAGTAACATTAATTTCATATACTTATGTTTTCAACTGCTGTAGAGGAGGAATTATCCTCAATGAAGAGAGGTAATCCACCTCATGTAGTTCCCACAACTTCAAATTGCAGTCTGAATATCTGGAAGGCATTATAACCTTGCAAGGCCGGGCTTCTTATTGGAGCCTTGCATCAGGCTTATGTGACTGCACAGACATCCACCACTTCCATTGGGATAAATGCTGACAAGAGAGTGCACTTTCTGAAGTTAACTCCTACAGTATGGCCTTTCTTGTTCATGGAAGTGGACATATAACTGGCAATAACATTTAGTTTCTTAGTCACAGTAAATTGGAGTAACATTAATTTCATATACTTATGTTTTCAACCACTGTAGAGGAGGAATTATCCTCAATGAAGAGAGGTAATCCACCTCACGTGGTTCCCACAACTTCAAATTGCAGTCTGAATGTCTGGAAGGCATTGTAACCTTGCAAGGCCGGGCTTCTTATTGGAGCCTTGCATCAGGCTTCTGTGAATGCACAGACATCCACCACTTCCACTGGGATAAATGCTGACAAGAGAGTGCATTTTCTGATGTTAACTCCTACAGTTTCTCAGCATGACCCTTACTTTGTTGGAGTTATATATTTTCAAATAGCAACTTCTGCTTTTGTGACATACCCTAATAAAGGCATTATGGTGGAGGCATGTTCCTTAGTCAGCAAACAAAAGCCTAGAGTTGCCAGGTGAAGTCCATGTGTTTCAAAGTAGCGTGGTCTATCCACAATGTCATCCCACACAGGCAGGAACTGGGGTCCCTTATAATAACACCAGACACTTAAATTTCAGAGGATCATGTGTTCTTTATATTGTGGGTCATCCTAGGCAAGTGTATAATGCTGGTCAAACATATGAACATACATGATTGGGACACATATTTAGAGAGCTCAGTCATGTCTGTCTCCATATATTCCCTAGAGATACGTCTCAAGTTGTGCATGCCAACACTAAATATGATGGATTAATAGTATGACTTGTGGAGAGACTTGATTGCATGCGTGATGTGAAAAGTACTTGTGACACACAGCTGACCCAATATTTCCCCTTGTTTAAGTTGGAGAGTGGGGCAGGTGTATGGCTCACTGTACAATCAACTGTAAGGACAGCCTTTGCAGTATTTTGCAAACCTATTGCCTTAAGCACTTCCTGGGTGAGAGAGTGGTGCTCCTTTTTATGTGTATTGTGTGCTTTGGGTTTAGTGTTAGGTGTACCATGTTTGTGTTTTGGATGTCTCTGCTGTTTATGTAGATTGCTGGAGAGTACCTCCACCCATGATGGTACTTCATTGATGTTGTAATACAGGCCTGAGGCATTATCTGCAAGTCAGTATAAATGTGTCATCTAGGCTAGCAGATGAAAGAGGGGGACACTGACAGCACATAATGTGAGGTGTGATCCTGGTATCTGCGTAGAGAATGAGAAAAGGATGAGTGTATGAGATATAGTGCTATTTTGGAGGACTAACATATAGGGTATACAGTAGGAGGTTTATCCAAAGTGGAATCTATACTTCTGTTGTAGAGAGATAAGATGTGATATTAATGCTCGTTTAATTGACATTTGCCCAGCTATGCTGAGCTGTAGAAGATCTGCTCTGCTAGATAGCATTGGCCAATTGTAAGGGAAAATAATTTAACTGTTGGGCTATTGGCCCTAGGGCCTATACAAGCCTAGCCAAAAAGGTACCCTGGCTTTCGCAACCCAAGAAAATTATTTTCCTGTGCCCCTGTCAAGCAGAGCCACAGAAGTGATCCCCGGGGTGAATTTCCTATTACCCATCAAATCATCAAGATTTTTGTTGAAGAGTGCTAATGAGGAGCTCTGTTTGACATAGATTGGTAGTCTATTCCAGAGTATGGGAAGTCTCTGGGACAGGAATCTATCCCTCCAGCATGTTCTGTTGATTGTGGTGACAAGGCTTAGGTCCCTCGAGCATGTAGCTTGGAGGGATTGGGATTTCTTTAAGTGCAGCATGTCCAACAGCTGTGGGTTTGACATTGCTTTGTATGTTAGACAGAGATCACCTCTGAGTAGGCAATATGCGACGAAGTAAAGCTGGAGTTTTTTGAGATGGTCTGTGTAGGGCATCTGTTTGAGGCCAGTAATCCTCTTTGTGAGGTATTTCTGTGGCCTTTCCAGTTGTTGTAGATGTCTTGTGAGGTACATACCAAAAGGGGCATTGTACTCTACAATGGGTCTAATGAGTGATGAGTAGAGAGGAACAATGACCTCTTTTTTTCTGGATGGGTAACCTTTTGTGATGAGGTGTGCCATGTAGAAGGGTTTCCTGACTACTGTGGCGATGTGATTATCAAAGGAGAGACTACTGCCCACCTGTGAACCAAGGTCTCTATTCACACTTTCAGTGTTAAGTAGACTACCACTTATGTGGTAGTTCATGAGTACAGAGTTTTTACCAAAGAGGATGACAATGCACTTTTTGACATTGAGCTTGAGGCCATGGCTTTGACAGCAGGCATCTGTCTCAGTGAGGTCCTTTTTTAGGAAGTCCACATCATTAGGAGTTTCAATTATGGTTCCTAGTTTGCAGTCATCTGCGAACTTAGTTTGCCAAAGTCCTTCTGTGTTAGCCTGTACTTCAGAGAAGTAGATACCAAACAGGAGAGGACCCAAGACTGAACCCTGTAGTACTCCACTTGTCACTGGTCTGAAGTCTGATTTGGAGTCTGCTACTTTCATAGTGTGGGTTCTGTCAGTAAGCCAGTTGGCATCCCATCTTGTGACATAGGGATTTATACCTAGTTTAGTGAGTTTATCTATAATTCCAGAGTGGGGGATGGTGTCGAACGCCTTGGCAGATCTAGATTGGCTGCGTGAACCACCTTAACCTCATCTATGGCTTTGGTGGCTGCTTCAAAGAAGTCTATCAGGTTTAGGAGACATGGTCTAACTTTTACAAACCTGAACTGTGTGGGGTCCAGAGTTTGTAGATCTCCAATGTCTTTGTTTATGAGTTCCATGATGATACGTTCCATGGCCTTGCAGACCAGGCTCGTCAGGCTAATATGGTGGTAGTTCCTAGGGTCTGTTGTGGCTCCCCCTTTCTGGAGTGGGATAACCGTCGTGGTGCGCCATTCAATGGGCACAAAGCCTTAGGTGAGGCTATGACTGAACATGGTACTTAGGTGGGGTGCCAGTTCATTCTGTAATTCGTGTAGAAGGCAGCCTGGGATGTTGTTAGGTCCCATGGATGCTGTGTTCTTGGCTTTGGAGAGTGAGGTTTTTACCTGTACAGTCATGATTACAGGAACTTTGCATTCTTCCAGTATAGAGATGGGCCCTTTAGGGGGTGAGAGGGGGTAAAGTTAGCACTGAACCTATCTGCCAGGATGTTGGCAATATCAGTTGGTTCTGTATATTTAGTGCCATTGTGCTGTAACTCAGAGCAGATCTGAGTGTTGCCATTGAGATTCTTGACATAGCTACAGAATGCTTTGTGGTTGTCTTTAGAATCAGCGGCGATTTTGTTTTCATAACTAGTTTTGGAGGATTTTATGAGGGATCTCAGCTTCTTACTGAGACTGACCAGGGAGTTCCTCCAATCATGGGATTTTACTCTTTTTTGCAACAGTTTCTTTCTTCTGTTGTACAGTTTGTTTATGGCAGAAGACCACCAGATTGGCTTCCTTTTTTTGGAGGATAGCATCTTGGTTCTGTTAGGGATAGCACAATCCATGCACTCGTGTAAGTGCTTATAAAGTGCATTTGTGTAGGATTCAGCAGTCGTACCTCTATTGTCCATCTGCATGGGTGTCATGAAGTTTGCCCCTTCTGTCTTAAGAAGCGTGAAGTTGGCTTTGGAGAAATTTTTTACGGTTGTTTTCCTAATGGGGGTTGGGAGTGGGATGTGGATGTCTAGGGTGATTAGCTTGTGGTCGGATCTGACCAACGAGGAATTGACCTCTGGTGTGGAACACCGGTCACCAGTGTTGGTGATGACCAGGTCTAGGATATTGCTGCCCCTGGTGGGGGTGTGGATAAGCTGATCCAAGGCATTGGAATTGATGAATTCCAGAAAACGTTGAGCAAAAGAGATGGTACATGACTAGTTTTCCCAGTTAATGGTGGGGTAGTTGAAATCACCCATTATTAGGGTGTTGGGTTATACCCTAATATTTTCCAGTGTATCAAGAAAAGAGGAGTGGGAATCCTGGGGCATGGTGTGGGGGGGGGGTCTGTAGCAAGCTGCAATCTGGATTGCAGTCTAGCCCAGAGTTAGTTGAACTTGGATAATCTCGGATGCATTATGCTGAGCAACTAGCTTGGAGCTGTGGATATCCTTAATGAATATGGACATGCCTCCATAGGTTCATAGGTTCATACTATGCTATCTGCCCTAGGGCATTTATAAGCCTAACCAGAGTGTGTTTGGCTTTCGCCACCCCTTCGAATGAGTATACTGTGCCCATTTTAAGGTTTAGTTTACTGTACCTCTGTCTAGCAGTGACACAGAAGTGACCCCCGGGGTAAACCTACGATCTCCCATCCACTCGTCAAGATTTCTCTTGAAGAGAGTCAGTGAGGGGCTCTGCCTAACATGGACTGGGATTTTATTCTAGAGTGAAGGGAGCCTCTGGGTTATGAATCTGTCCCTCCAGCATGTCCTATTTATTTCTGTGTTGAGGTTCAAATCTCTCGCTCGCATAGCTCTGGTGGATTTGGATTTTCTGAGGTGGAGCATGTCCATTAATTCTGGGTTGGACATGGCCTTGTACGTCAGGCATAGATCGCCTCTGAGTAGGCGGTATGCTACTGAGTAGAGCTGGAGTTTCTTTAGCCGAGCAGCATATGGCATATGTTTGAGTCCCTTGATCCTCTTGGTGAGGTACTTTTGGGGTCTTTCCAATTGCTGCAGTTGTCGGGTAAGGTACATCCCAAATGGGGCATTGTACTCACTTATGGGCCTGATGAGGGAAAAGTAAAGGGGCACAATGACCTCTCCCGATCTAGATGTGAATCCCTTCATGATAAGGTGGGCAATATAGAAGGTCTGTCTAACCACCTTGGCAATGTGAGTGTCAAACGAGAGGTTACTGGGTCCCCAGGTCCCTAATTACTTCTTCCGTACTTAATGGATTACCACCTATGTGGTAATTTGTGGGCACTTTGTTTTTCCCAAAGGGTATGACTATACACTTTTTGGCGTTTAGTTTAAGGCCATGGCTCTGGCACCAGTTTTCCATTTCTATGAGACCCCTTTGAAGGATGCTTGTGTCTGCTGGAGATTCAATTATGGCACCCAGTTTGCAGTCATCTGCAAACTTGGTCAGCCACAATCCTCCCATGTTAGCCTGTACCTCAGAAAAATAAATACCGAACAAGAGAGGTCCCAGGACCGAGCCCTGTGGGACGCCATTTGTGACTGGTTTAGAGTCTGACATGGCTCCAGCAGTTCTGACCTTGTGGGATCTGTCCTTGAGCCAGTTTGCAACCCATCTTATGACATAGGGGTTTATATTTAAGCTGGAGAGCTTGTCTATGATGCCCAAGTGGGGTATTGTGTCGAAGGCTTTTGCAAGATCAAGGTAGGCTGTGTGAACTACCTTACCCTCCTCAATGGCCTTGGTGACTGTTTCAAAGAAGTTGACCAGGTTCAAGAGGCAGGATCTGCCCTTAACAAAGCCGAATTGGGTAGGATCCAGTGTCTGTAGGTCCCCAATGTCTTTGTTTATGAGTTCCATAATGATCCTCTCCATAGCTTTGCAGACCAGGCTCGTCAAGCTTATGGGGCGGTAGTTTCCAGGGTCCGTAGAAGCACCTCCTTTGTGGAGTGGGACCACTGTTGCTGTACACCATTCTTTGGGTACATATCCTGTAGTAAGGCTGAGATTAAACAGCTGCCTTATGTGTGGGTTTAGCTCCTCTTGGAGTTCATGTAGCACGCAACCCGGGACACCGTCTGGTCCCATTGATGCTGTGTTTTTAGCTTTGGAGAGGGCGGCTCTCACCTGGGCATCTGAGATGTCAGGGAGGCAACACTCTGCTGGGATAGATATTTGTCCCTTTGGGGGGGAGGGGGGAGAAAAATTTGCACTGAACCTGTCTGCCAGTATGTTGGCAATGTCTGTGGGTTCAGTGTATTTTATGTCATTTTGGACTAACTCTGAGCATATCTGGGAGTTTCCACTCAGGTTTCTAACATAACTAAAGAAAGCCTTGTGATTATCTTTAGTGTCTTGTGCAATTTTTCTCTCAAAGTTGGCTTTGGATGATTTTATGAGTGATCGTAGTTTTTTGCTAGTACTGATCAGAGATGCCTTCCCTTTTATTGATGACTCTGTCATGTAGTAGCTTCCTCCTTCTGTTGTATAGCTTATTAATGGTTGGGGTCCACCAGACAGGATGCCTGCCTTTGGGGGAATGGGTCTTGGTTGTATTTGGGATTGCATGATCCATGCATTCTTGTAGGTGTCCATAGAATGCATTTATAAATGATTCAGCAGAGTGGGCTGTGATTTCCACTGGCCCGGGGACCTTGAAGGATTCCACTTCAGTGTTAAGAAGTGTGAAGTCAGCTTTTGAGAAGTTCTTCACTGTGGTCTTCTGTGCTGGGGGTGGGGGCGGGATGTGGATTTCCAGGGAGATTAATTTATGGTCCGATCTTACCAAAGAGGGGTATACTTCAGGTATGGAGCATTGTGTCCCCATGTTTGTGATGATCAGGTCTAATATGTTTTCCCCTCTTGTGGGAGAGGTGACTAGTTGTTCCATAGCATTTGAGTTTATGAATTCTAGGAACCTTTGGGCTAGGGTATTGGGGCTTGAGTAATGCTCCCAGTCTATGATTGGGTAGTTGAAGTCCCCCAATATGATGGTGTTTGGAGAGACCTTCATATTCTCCAGTGTCTTTAGGAAGGCCGAGTGGGGTTCCTGAGTTTGAGAGGGTGGTCTGTAGCATGCTACAAACTTAAGGGCGGTTTTGTCCATTGTTAGTTGCACATGGATGGTCTCCAATGCTTCGTGCATTGCCACTAACCTGGAGGTGTGGGTATCCTTGATGAATATGGACACTCCCCTTCCTTTTGTGGTTTGGTCCAAGTTCTGGGGCTGAAAAGCATGATATGAGGTATAACCTGGTAGTGCTGGGGTGCTCTCTGGAGCCTTGAACCAGGTTTCTGTCACTGCACAGACATCGATGTTCTCCATACTGAGGATGGCTTCGAGAGCGTGCATCTTGAGGTTTAGACTTCTGGCATTGAGCAGCATTACCCTTAGTTTCTTTTTACTTGTGTTTTTTAGGGAGGTGGGATTGTCTTTTGAGCCTTGCCTAAAAAAGGCACTATGGGGGTGGCAAGAGCCTATGCCAATATCCGAAAGCCCAGGGGTGACAGGTGCAAGCCGTCCCTAGCAAAGCAGCGTGGCTTGTCGAGCATGTCATCCCAAGCAGACAGACATTGGATCCCCTTAGAAAGACACCAATACTTAAGCCAATTGTTAAAATTGATCATTTTGTCTTTGTACTGTGGCATCATTCTTGGTGAGGGTAAGATGCTGCTCAAGGTCAGGGTCATACCGGCCTGGGCTACACCTTTAGTGTTTCGGTCCAGGTTAGGTGGCCGAAAGGTGTGGTATGAATTATAGCCTGGTAATGCAGAGGTGCTTTCTGGAGCTTTGAACCAGGTCTTCAACTGGGTCTTATAACCACAAAGAGTTAAGCTCTCTGCACACAAACAGGAGCAGAGCAGCTAAGACAATGAAACATGGATAAAGCTCAAAAAATAACAGAAACAGTTAACTTAAAATATATATTCCTAGTGTACAGTCTAGGTACAAGGGTACAAAGTTGTTTTCTCACAAATTGTGTGTCATAATATTTTAAAAAAATCAATGGGCTGGCTCCAAACACAGGCAAGCAGAGCAGCAGCAGCAAAAACTGCACAGTTCCATCCAAAATCCAAACACAGAGAGCTGGAAACTGTATAGAAAATTAACTTTTAATGTAAAAAAATATAAAAGCAGCTGAGCGCTTTCACATAGAGCTTCTTAGCTTCTTTAGATCTTTAGTAAAACACACAACACACTTAGATGTTTAAATAGTATGACATAAGCAAACCTAGATCAGACTAATCAACAAAAGTGCTGCAGTGTAAGTTAATGGAGTGCAGTCTATCTAAAAAAGCCAAAGCACTTAAAGAACAATATACACAAAACACATCTAAATATATAAAATAAAAATAAACTATATAAACTGTCATACTTTCTGCAATCTATAAAACATCAAAATAGGTTTAATAGAAACATGTTCATTCAGGCCAGGTTTACAATCTGACCAGAAGTTAAGAATCCATTTCAGCTCTGCTTTCTCTGTTTTATTAGTAACATCACCTACTCACTGTTGCAGTGGTGGTGCTGTGGTAGCATTGTTGCCTCACAGTAAGACGCTGTCCGGTTCGGTTCTCAGCTAGAGCGCCTTCTGCGTGGAGACATGCGTGAATGGGCGTACCTTCGTTGAAGGTTGTGCATCAGGGCTGGCAACTCGGCACCTAAAAATCTACTGCCAATCATTAGCGGACCGGAGTTCCGCTGTGGTGACCCCTAACCGGGAAAAGCCGAAAGACACAACCTACTCACTCTGTGGGAACAATAGAGTCAATAGTCATAAACATAAACTTGTGGACAGCACCTGCTTGTATAATATGCTTAGCTAATGCATTGGTCTCATTAGACCTCCTAATGCAGTATAGGTGGTCTCTGATTCTGTCACAAAGACATCTATCCATCTTCCCTATATAAAAAACACAGCAAGTGTAGTGCAGTGAGCCACATAAACAATGTTACAGGTGTTACAGTAACAGTTACAGTAACTCTAAATGTGAACAGTTGTCCTGAGCAGGGATGTAAAAAGCTATTAGAGCCATCAATAAAAGGGCAGAAATCACATCTATCACAGGGATATGTACGAAGAGATATGTACGAAGAGATAAATGTTCCTTATTAAAACTACAGAAACTCCTAGGGTAACATAACATCTGTTTGAGAGAGAAGGAATTCTTATAATAAAAACGAGGCCTCTTGTGCACCATCCATGCCACATCAGTCAGTCATAAGAATATTCCAATTCCTATGAAAAATGTTAACTATGTCTTTGTTATCATAGGTGAATGGCAAACCTATTCAAACAGGGTCTAAATCAGTGCACAAAACCCCCTCCTTTTTTCTTATGGGTGCCCATAATAAGGTTTCCCACATGTAGATCTAAGCATCATTCCTTCCCTTGGGCCCTTTTTTATCTCTTTCTTAGTGTAGCCTCTTCTTCCAAGGTCTCATTTAAACCTGATAACATCCTCAATAAACTCTGGCTCTACATTATTCATACATGAAATTGTCATTGTCTGTCCTTTAACAATATTCTTAACTACAAGGTGTGGATGCATGCTGGGTAGATGAACAAAATGTGGTTTATAACACTCTTTTCTATGAAGTCTGGTAGAAAAGCTGTCAGTACCATTTCTAGTAGGCCTTTCATCCAAAAAAATCCATTATATCTGATGAATATTTTACAGTAAACCACAAAAAATGTGTTGTAGTGTGTAAAAAGTCTACAAACTCATTCAATTCATCAGATGTCCCCAATCATAAAATAAAGAGGTCATTCAAGAAACACCTGTAGAAGAGAACATGCTCCTTATACTCAGCCAAATTGAAAAGGACACTCCTCAACCATTGGGCTAGCACCATGTTGACATAGCTATTGGTACAGGAAGTGCCCATGGCTATGCCAACAAGCTGGAGATAATAACGTGAGTCAAATACAAAGGCATTATTCTCCAGTACAATCTCTAAGAATAAGCATAAAAGATCAATCAAATTACCATGATAGGAGCTTCTCTCTCTCTCAAAAATTTGTCAACCATAAAAATTCCCTCAACATTGGGGATAACAGTAAAAAGGGAAATAACATCTAAAGTGACCAATAGACATGAACTAGGTAAAACATGACCCTGCATGAACTGGTAAATATCAAGTAGGAATTGTTTAGTTTCCCTCAAAACAACAGGGAAGTCATCCAGTACTGGTCTTAATTTACTCTCTATAAATAATGACAAGGGCTCAGTGAGCCAGCCAGACCCGCTGACCATGGGTCCAAAGGAAGGTCTAATAGAATCCTTGTGTACCTTAGGAAGACCCTGTATAAATGGTATAAGGGGGGTTTCAACATATGAAAAAGACTATAAGTCATTAGTAATGATATTACTCTTACGTAAAGCATCATGGGTGTTATATACTCTATACCATAGCTTCAATGCCAGACAGAGAAACCAACCTACATGCAAATTCATCGGCGAGCATAGCGGTCATGGAGCTAAAATAAAATCCCCTGTCCATTACAACAATTTGACCCCCTTTGTCTGCAGGCTGAATTACAGTATCATGCTCATTCCTAAGATTAAGCAATGCCTTCCATTCATCTGGCCTCATATTCCTATATTTACCATTGCTATGCTTGTGCTCAAAATA
Organism: Protopterus annectens; assembly: GCF_019279795.1. Taxonomy (NCBI): domain Eukaryota; kingdom Metazoa; phylum Chordata; order Ceratodontiformes; family Protopteridae; genus Protopterus; species Protopterus annectens. Next base: position 504,197,488 of record NC_056729.1, read on the forward strand.
CTTACACAATCATCTTCACAAGCCTTACTAAACACATCCAGAGTCGCATTATTAATAGGTATAAAAGTGCTGGGTTTAGACATGATGGAATCAGTTGAAATACCATGTTACCATACATTAACTTGAGCATAACACTTTGAACCAACAGTTTCATATTAATAATGCAGTCCGTTAACTCAGCATCTTTAGCAGGTATAAAGGAAAGACCTTTTTCCAATATTTGTAACAACATCGGTTAGTACTTTACTGGAAATATTCTAAGCTATCAAGGTTTCTGTTGTGTCCACATCTGTTCACACTCGGTATGCACCCCCCTCCCTCCAACCCATGATCTGGTTGTCTCCCCTTCATCCTCCCCCTGCTTCTGGATCGAGCTGAGTCTGAGTTCTTCCTCTTTTCCTGTTGAATTGGCTGGGGGAGGATCGGCGTAACCTGCATACCCATGATCATAGTGGGAATCTTTCTTCTCACCACTGTAGGGGGATGGGGTGTTCAGAGCTAGTGTGTGCAGGACAAGCAACAATAGTCTCTGGTGGTGTAGTAAAAACAGGATCACAACCTGCAGAAGGTGAAACAATCCCTTCAACATTACCCTGATCGTTAATGGTAGTATCAGCACATACATCAGCAGTGTGAACCTCAGTTGACGAATAAATATTCCTTAAGGAAGGAGGGGGTTTTGTGCACTGATTCAGACCTTGTTCGAATAGGTTTGCTATTCACCTATGATAACAAAGACATAGTTAACATTTTTCATAGGAATTGGAATATTCTTATGACTGACACTGATGTAGCATGGATAGTGCACAAGAGGCCTCATTTTTATTATAAGAATTCCTTCTCTCTCAAACAGAAGTTATGTTTCCCAAGGAGCTCCTGTAGTTTTAATACGGAACATTCATCCCTTGGTACATATTCCTGTTGGAGATGTGATTTCTGCCCTTTTATTGATGACTCTAATATCTTTTTACATCCCTGCTTAGGACAACTGTTCACATTTAGAGTTACAGCTAACTGTAACACCTGTAACATTGTTTATCTGGCTCACTGCACTACACTTGCTGTGTTTTTTATATAGGGAAGATGAATAGACATCTTTGCGACAGAATCAGAGATCACCTATACTGCATTAGGAGGTCTAATGAGACAAATGCATTAGCTAAGCATATTATACAAGCAGGTGCTGTCCACAAGTTTATGTTTATGGCTATTGATTCTATTGTTCTCACAGAGTGACTAGGTGATGTTACTAATAAAACAGAGAAAGCAGAGCTGAAATGGACTCTTAACTTCTGGTCAGATTGTGAACCTGGCCTGAATGCAAATGTTTTTATTAAACCTATTTTAAAGTCTTGTAGATTGCAGAAAGTTTGACTGTTTTTTAGTTTATTTTTATTTTATATATTTAGATGTGTTTTGTGTATATTGCTCTTTAAGTGCTTTGGCTTTTTTTAGATAGAGTTCACTCCATTCACTTACATTGCAGCACTTTTATTGGTTAGTTTGCTATAGGTCTGCTTATGTCATACTATTTAAACATCTATGTGTGTTGTGTGTTTTACTAAAGATCTGAAGAAGCTATATGTGAAAGCACTCATCTGATTTTATATTTTTTTACATTAAAAGTTCATTTTCCATACAGTTTCCAGGTCTCTTGTGTTTGGATTTTGGATTAGTTGTTTCTTTGCTGCCTATTTGGAACTTTGGAATTTTTGCTGCTGCTCTCCTTGCCTGTGTACCAGCCTGTTTGTGTTTTCTCTATACTTTTTTTGCTTGCTGGCTCCATGTATTCCCTGTGGAGTTCTTCTTGGATTTTACTTTGTCATAATATTTACTTAATGATAGGTGAGCTAAACTTAATTTATGCAATGTTAATCCAATGTATAACGTGGGCAACACAACAGAATAAAAGCAGTAATTGAAATTTGGATGCTAATAACATTACATAGGCAACCGAGTCAAAAGGACCACAGTTTTTCAAAAATTAATCATAGCAACACAATACAAATGAATTATACTTTTTCTTACATAAGTAAAAGCAGCAATTGTACATACTGCAGGGCTTTCATTTCATAACAGTGGCTAAAAATAATGGCCTGATGAATATGCATAGAACAGTGTTCTATAGGCTGCTGTAGAATGCTCTTTGTGTAATGTCCAGTAACAGCTCAGAGACAGACACTACCTCTCCCCCAGTTGACTGCAGTGAGAATAGAACCCTTACCTATGTTCACAGATTACAGAACACAGTACTTAATGCACACACCACAGCACAAGTCTGATTTATATGAGTGCAGGTGAACTTATAGTAGATGACAACAGCAGGCCATGTGGGAGACAAGAGGTTGGAGGCCTGCTTGAAATGGATATTTGTGCAAGCATAAAAACACTGCAAAACCACTGGAGAAGTCATTTAGGGATAAACAGTTCCACTGTTCTTTATGGAGACACACAAACACACCCAGTTGACTTGAGTCAGAATAGAACCCCTACCTAAGTACACAGAGTACAGAACATAGTACTTAATGCACATGCCACAGCACAAGTCTGATTTATATAATACTGCAGGTGAACTTACACTAGATGAAATCAGCAAGCCATGTAGGAAACAACAGCTTGGGAGGCCTGTATAGCTACATCATTTCTTAGTGTCATCTGAGGCTAGTAACCTAACAGACGTATACTGTTTAGAAGCCTAGCTGTGTAACAACACCAGCACCTTTACTGAGCATATTTGGCTGTTTGAGTTTGGCAGAGCAAGCCTGTGAGTGCCACCAAATGGCCCCGTCAATGAGAGAGCACACAACATTATATGTTACACTTTGTATTGTAGTTGATATACATGTTGAAATATTAAGGAGACACCAGGGTTGTACTGACTGTTGATGTGGTTGATGGTGGGGAAACAAATGGGTGGATTGTAAATATATGTACATATAGTTATATTGTGTCCTCAGTTTGCAATGGTTACACATGTCATTTTAGGTCAGACAAAGGAGCTGAGAAATATAGAGCAATAAGAACATATATCTATGACTCTCTCTCTCTCTCTCTCTATATATATATATATATATATATATATATATGTAACAGTGCAAGAAGCATTGGATGTGCGCTATGGTTAACTAAGTGTACACGCATAAAGGTTTGACTCTTCACCCGTTTGCACATAAGTAAGCCATGTTGCTAACATCTGAGACTTACTATTAGGTAATATATACCTGCTATTATAGCACACTCCTATCTCTACTCCAGGCAGGGATGTCCCAATGACTGGAGAATAATTGACTGTATCCACTTTCTGTTGTTGGCAGTCTGACATACATCTTATCTGTTTTTTCCATTTCTGCAATGCCGTGCTTAACGCAAACTAGATAAGCCTTCTTAAAAATGTTTTCTAGATGTGGTGCATCACACAAATGTGGAATTAAAACAAGACAAAGAGGATAAATATTAAAAGTATGGGACACATAAGCAAAGTCTGTAAAAGCACACTATCAATTGACAGTACACATCCAAAATTTCTACTTACTTCATGATTAGAACCCTCACACTAATACAGCTTCAGCAAACAGGATGGCTCCCTTAGTCCTTTTGCCACAGAAGCAGCTTCCCAGCACAGAACTGGGGTCATTCATCACACAACCAACTGCATAAGGATGTACACTGGTATCAAACCATGGGCTGTATATTGTACAAGTAATTTTCTATATTATATTTTGAGATAGAGCAGTTAGTAGTCACACAACCTGTCATAATTATGATTATAAATATACATCTCTCTTTGTTACATGTGTGTGTTTGTTGGTGAATCATCAGTTACCTAACACATGCAATGTGTAAGTAATTCTATAAAATTATTCTTAAAATATGAGAGGATACTAATTATGGCATTAACACCCATATATATTTAATATATGTATGGAAATAGGAGAAAGGTATTAAGTTGCTAGTTTGCCAGTGAATGTGTTATGCATTGTCTCTTAACCAAAGCAAGGGAATGCTGAGTATGCCTACATCTGTCTACAGGGACAGCAGCAAGGTGGTTCCAACTCAGAGTCCTCATCTGACTGTGGCTGTGGTGACCTAGGTGTTGGTGGGGGGATGTGTGTCCCTTCTCCTTGCTGATCCTGCTGCAGCTGTTTTAGCAGGATCAGATTGTGGAACATAACAGGTACTGTGAATATCTGTGTACATGTGCGTGGATTATACTGCAGGTCTCCACCAGATATATCTAGGCCCAAACACACACTCTATGATGTTTCTAGTTTAAGCATGTGCCTCATTATGGCATTCTTCTCTGGGTGGGTGTGTGCACTTCTGATGGGTGTCATCATATACGGTTCCAGTGCATAGCCAGTATCCCTAGTAAATGGCCCTGTGAGATGTCCCCTCTAGCAAACATCTGGTACAGCTGTGATATGTGCCAGATATGGGAGTCATGATAATTGCCAGGGTTGCCAGCACACACGTTCAGGATAATTCTCTGGACATTGCACATGACTTGGCAGTTGATGAAGTGGTACCCCTTGTGGTTAATTTAGATTCTACCCTGCTCACCAGGTGGTGCCTTGATATGTACATGAGTGCACTCTATGGCACGCAGTTCTTCAGGGTAGTTCACTACATGGTAAAACTGTTGCATATTCCTGGCCCTCTCCTCAGCAGAAGGAGGAAAATATATGTGCTCACTGGCATATATGAGCACAGCATCCAGGAACTGGTGGAGGATCCTGCATGCTGATGCCTGTGACACACCCATCATGCCCTCAGCTGGTCTTTGAAAAGTACCTGTAACTAATATTCTAAGGGCTACACATACTTTAGTTTCCACTGAGATGGGTTCCCCTCTGTTGGCTCTAGGTCTGAGTTGAGGGTGGCAGAGCTCACAGAGTTCTTGTAATGTGTTCCTGTCCACCCTGTAGCCCTCTTCAATCTCCATCTCATGTAGCACCTGGAAAGTCACCCTGGGCCTGAACACTCTTATCCTTCTCTGCCTAGGCCTATTTTCAATAGCACCAGCAGCACTGGCTTCAGCTGTAGCACATACAGATGTAGAATAGTTGCAGCAGCCCCTAGCATTATCTCAGTTAAAATTTTCAAGTCTCTTCTCCAATGGTATTGAAGTATTAAGGGAAAATAAGACTGTAGGCTACATGGATACTTTATACATTTGTTGAATTGGTCCACTGTGTGGGACTGGCTAATTAAGATGCAATTAACCTGCTTAGGCTGTAATTAGCATGAATTTAACACACCTGCTAAGTGCCCAGTAGTGCGCTATGTGCATCTTCACGCAGCTCCGTGCACCATCACATAAATAAGATAAGTATAAGCAAAATTCATATTTTTATCTCTGTTTTCCTGATATTGCACAAACATGGAACATAAAATGTACAGATAAGCTTGTATATCCAATACTCAATCCCAGGACCATTGAGACTGTAGCCCTACACAAACAGGTGCTGCCACAGGAATAGTTACATAACCAACCTTTTATTGCTCCATTTCCTTTAGGTGTGCTAAGCGCACCAATGTGCAAACATGTTACGAAAAAAAAAAAGGGAAGCTGACACCCCCCGACGTCATTACTCACTGTTGACATCCATTGGAAACAAAAGCACTGTGTAGGTGCCTACACAAAGTGGACATCCCTATATGGTTACTGTTTTTCTGATTCAAGAACTCTGCTGATTTTTGGCCTCATCTACATAATGACCATGCTGTCAGCCTGGAATCTACATGGTTAGTAGCTGTGTAAGCAGGGCAACTGCATGGGAGCAGAATGCTGTAAACACAAGGCAGGGTATTACCTTGCCTATATATGTGATACATTATACATTATGCTTACAGCACATTATAATACTTTCATTAGGTTTAAACATTTTAGTAGACTGAATTACTTACAAGTTTATTCTTCATTTGAGTGTGGCAGACCAAAGGTGCATTTATGCCTTGGCAGTTAAAATGGAATTTTTTTGGGAGACTGTTTTTCCTAGCATCCACAGTGTGTACTTAGGCCATAATATGTGTGGTGTTACCTGTTAAGGTCAATTCTGTCAATATTTCAAGACTTTTACATGCCTTTTTTCTGTGTAGACTCCTGTACTTGAACATTTTCTGTGTAAACTACCAACACGTACACAGAGTCTACACAGTTTCATTATAGCTTGTTGGATCACTCAATTGCATTGATTTGCTTCATTAGCATAAATTTCAGCTACTTATGCTGAAATTGCATTCCATGAAAGTATTTGCATGATTGCATGCCGCTACATGGAACCTACTGAATGTAAAACTTGTGCCCATGTACGCATCATGCCTCGATGTGCACACGATAAAAATTATCATGTAAGCTTTACTGAATTCTCACCTAAGTCTTTTTCTTCCCTTTAATCCAAATAAAGTACAACTTGTGAGTCTGAACAACAGCACTAAATAAGCTGTTTGACCTCTTAATAAAATGGTGTGCAGCAGATGGCCATTAAAAAAAAATTAAGAGATGTCATTAAAAAAAGTGATGTTCTTGATGGAGACATTCAAAGAGTAGAGAATTAGCATACTCTGACTGTAAATCAGTGAACACATAGGGAGAATACCAGAAGCACTCAACAATAACTGCCTCAAGGCCAGAGAGTAGAGGTTACAGATTTAGTTTGCTGCCTGTGCCTGGACTTGGTTATGAATTTGGGCAAACAGCTGTGGGGTGGGAACAGAAGGGGGATTTTAGAGTTAGGGAGTGAAAAGAAAGTTTTTGGGTTAAGGAGCAGGGAGGGAATTTTAGGTTTAGGGAGTGAGACGGGCATTTGAAGCTTAGGGAGTGATTAGGTTTAGAGAGGGGGGGCTGGAGTTTTAGGTTTAAGAAGTGATCACAGACTTTATGATTATGGAGGGGAAGAGGCACTTTAGGGTAAGTGAGTGAGGACTCAGATTGGGAATTAGGTAGGAGTTTTAGGGTTAGACTTTAGATTCTGGTATGGCTATGCAGTTTTAATATGTCAGATGTTGGGAGGGCTACGTAGAATTGGGAAATTGAGCTAACAGGAGTTTGAGCACTTGCTTTTTCAAGCACATGGCAAATGAGCAAGTGTGTCATGAGCTACTAGCAGGTGAGCACCTGTTGCAGACTCACGTAAAGGACCACAGTAAATGCCGTCCTTATGTTACACACTCCATCTTCCTGATCCCAAATTTAATCACAGAGACCTTGACAGTAAAACAAAATCATACTAGCATGACAGCCCCAAAAAACAACTGTGGGGTACAACAAATTAGACAACGGTGGTGGTGCTGCGGTAGCATTGTCACCTCACAGTTTGACATTGTCCTGTTCGATTCTCAGCTAAAGCTTCTTCTGTGTGGAGACATGCATGAATGGGCGTACCTTCGTTGAAGGTTGTGTGTCAGGGCTGGCAACTTGGCAAGTAAAAATCTACTGCCAATCATTAGCGGACCGGAGTTCCGCTGAGGCGACCCCTAACTAGGAAAAGCCAAAAGACACAACAACAACAACAACAACCGGCTAGAGTAATATAAGGAAATTAGGTGCGTAGGTCATCGAGATGAAATGAAAATGGGTTTTGGTGTGGTTGGTTTTTAGTACCTGGCAGCATTCAGCAGGTGTGGCCTGAAGATTGTAAGATGGTAATCTCTGGAGATTTGAGAAGTAGAAAAGTGTACCATTCTACTGGACATCAGATGGCAGTACACCATCAGCAAAGGAACATTATATACACTCTTTACTACCAGGTTCTTATGACCACGTTGTAGTTGAGAAGTACTGCAACACTAGTGAGGTGTTAACTGGGAATCAAAACACTTTTTTAAATGTTTTCTTGCTTTCCGTCTCAACAGACCTGCTCTAAGATTAAATTCTGCAATGCTTTAGACTGAAGGCATCCATTTGAATCCCATCAATTCTGATTGCTCAGTGCAAGAACATACTGTCCAGAATTTTGCAGAGCGGCCATGATTTTGCCTCATATTTCTGCCCTTACTTCTTGTAAAATTGTTGATTCCTGGTAAATCAATGAGGATTACATTCAGTCAGTAATGTCAGACATAAGGTATATACTTCTTATTGTTCAGAAATATATGTTGATACAAAGTCTGTTTTTCTATTTAGTTTTTAAATGGATTACAGCGATATTTAAAAATTGTCCCTGATTTTAGACCTTCCCCCATTATTTTTGGCTCTGTCCAGAATTGTTGAGCAAAAAAGTTGAAAGGCATGCCATGAGCTGATGTTTTAACATCTTTGTTTTTACAAGCTATTAATAAAATGGGGATACTGTTGACTTGGTGGGTCACTCCTAATTACCCTAAAGCTTCAAATATATACAGAGTGTAGGCCAGTCTAAGAAAAAAATGAGTGTGTGCCTTTATATTTAATGAAAGTAGTCATGTTACCCCCCCCCCCCCAAAAAATAAATAAATAAAAAAAAGAGTAACAATAATCTAGCACAGTTCCTATTTCATTTTCAAACTATCACAATGAACTAATTTTAGAAAAAGACTGAAAACAGATATGTGAAAACAGTTTTAATTAAGCATTTTCAACTGCGGAATGTGACATGAATGATACATTCAAGACAGAAGACAGACATTAGTCATGGTAACTGCTCAGGCTATAAACATAAGAAATGTTAAGTCTGCTTGCCTACAATATATATAGTTCGCAAAAACTCAATAAATTAGATAGATAATCTAATAACTTCTGAAAATCATGCACAAGTCTGTACATTTTTTTCAACATTGAAAATAAAAACAATGCAGTAGGTACCTGGAATGTACACATTAGCAAACATTTGTATGAAAATACTGGAAATCTTTTTCTCCTATAAACCTTTACAAACAAAAATCACACAGCTATAGAACTCTATACTATTAACATCTTCTTATAAACCTGCACTATAAATTATATTTTCCTAATAAAAGAAGCGCTTCATGGTTATAACAAGTGTTTGAATATTAGAAACATGAATGTTAACTGGCTAAGAATGCAGCGGTGTAACTGCTGATCTAGGTAAGAATTACAGGTACAACAGTTACAAAACTTTCTCAGCTCAAGCACCAGTAGTAAACCTAGGATGTCCCTCCCTTCTTGGCACCAATAACTAAAGGAAGACAACACTCTCCACACTGCAGTGGTGAGAGATGTTTACTGAGCAGCAAGCCTTAATATCTCACAGTGACTCAGGGAAGGCAACCCCCACTTCTGTGAGGAAGATCACCCCCACAGAAGTTTGTACTGTTTGAATGTTTACTATTTTATGGTGTTTAGCAGCTAGAACCATGTGTACCAGTAACATGTGCAGATATTTGCCAGCCAGCACATACATGTGTAGCCTACAGATAGTGAGTTAAGAATAATTTATAAACCACAAGGTCCATAAATACCACCAAACACAGGGCACAGTAAAAGCTATGAATATTGTTTTGGTCATTGTTATTGTACTTCAGTACCCTTACTCTATGTAAATACAGCCAGTTACTTTAGTAATGGACAAAGTGTTAGAGCTATTTGAACAAAAGTTTTGTTTTAACTGTGCCCTGTTCTATGTTCCCACTATCTATCACATTCTAACCCCTTCCACATGGGATAATATCAATTACATTCTCAGAAACAGTTAAATAGCCAGTAACATTCTATACAAAAAAAGGTATCCTTTGAAGACCGATAAGTACTCATTCAGCTTCTATCGTATATATATTTTTTTCATTCATGCTTTGGAGTTATTGTTGCACATGTATTTGGTTTATCTAACATGGTTCATTTTAGAAAAGGTATGATCTCAGTTTAAATAAATGAAAATGTGGAACATGAATACAGCACACTAGACTCAACAGTATCTGTCACTGACGGATGAAGGAGATTTCATATTCATTGCACTGCCAATGGAAATTTTAAATTTTAATTAGCTTTTAATATACTATTACACATATGATCTAAATCTAGTGCAGCTCTAGAACCACCCCCTCAAAAAAAAAAAAAAATCACAGACACGTCTTTAACACATTTTAGCTTCATTATTGCTCAAGACAAGCATGAAGCCCACCTTCATTTGAAAACAAATGGTAATGCACACTAATTAAAATAAAGATGTGCAGGGATGAAATACTTCCCTGCACATGGACATCCAATCTCTAACCCTGTAATAAAGCAAGTCCTTACATATTCTGCCTCTGCAAACACGTTTCAAACATACCTCACAGACCCTATGTCCTTCTTTGTTAATCATTAGATACCCACTGTGAAAGAAAGATCAACAATTGTACAATTCACCACAATCCAAGACAAAGCAATGCCTTTAAAAACACAATATTGCTTATGACATTTGTGAGTCGTTTTAAAGGAACTACAATTGTTTTTACACATCCATTCAGAGTTGACAGTGTGCTAAATGAAGTAAAGCAGAAATCAGCTATTCAACTGATTCATGTGATTTAAGTTATTTTCTACTGTTAATAAGTTAAAAAAATTAAACACTGTAAATTAAGATGTTTACAGTAAACAAATCTATTATCTATTTAGAACTATGAACAAATAAGCCAAAATTCTATAAATAACTTTACAAATATACATGACAAGCAAATACAATTTTGTAAACTGCTGCACAGTTTGAACAGAATACCCAAAGGCATTAATCAGAAAACCCTAAACAGTGATGTGCTTTTAATGGTGAATGGGATAGTTAACTACGTAAATGTATAAAGAATAATGCTGTCACTGCAATATCATACAATTTTTATTTATATATTTACATCTGCCTAGAATACGTCTCTTTTTTACATTAAGAATAAGGTTCTAGCCAACTGGTACTCACAGCGGATGGCCATTACTCACTATGAATAGGGAGGAAATGGCAAGGTGATTCAGTTACAAAAAGGTGGTACAGTAATTATTTACAGCAACCTTATTATAATGTAATGTATTTATACTGAGGATTCATTTTTCCTGTTAAACAAGTGCCATCTAACAACAGTAGTATCTCAATTTGCAAAGACAGTGCCTCTTGCAGGCAACTGCAGATTATGAATTGTGTCGAACATATAATTACTATTACTAACCTGTTTAACTGAATTCCAAGGTTTTTCCTACATGCATTATTAATGGTTAACGGCTATGAATACCAGGAGACTGCCCCGTGCTTCAACTCTCTCAAAAAGGATCATTTTATATATTTTTTTACAAGAATAACATTTCAATATTTTACAACATTATATCTATATATCACTCTTTGTTGTCTTCAATGCATTTTAGGCACAGAATGGTAGCTTGGACAATTTACAGTACAATACCAGAGGTTGGTACCCCTAGTTTAATATTCCACTATGGAAGAAAACTTTACATAGTTCCTTTATGCCACACAGTGTATCTTGACTTAGTATACAGCATTTCCAGGTATAAAGCTCAAAAATAAACTCTCCTTTCATTCATCTCAGTTGTCTTAATTCAAATATCTTTTCCCCATCACTGTATGGTATACCCAAGGCTGCTAGGCATATACGTTTTTGTACTTGTGAATTTCCCGAGCAGCGAGGTTCATGTCCTGATGATGCCATTACACTGCTTCAGTAGGGATGGTTCATCAGGCAAGGGATCATGACTAAATACAGAGTCGTCTCCTGAAGAGCAGGTGCTCTGCGAGTCCTGACAAGTAGGTGAATACTGTTCAAATGGCACTGACAAATCCAGATACTCCTGATATGGAGAAAAGAAAAATAAATAAGCACTTAAACATATTCATTCACATAAGTAAAAGGCTACATTAACATCTATGTTGGAGTGACAAGCAATTAAATGCCAAATATCTGGTCAGTTCCAGCTTTCAGCTTGTACTGTATCTTCCATAAAGCTTTATGTGCACAACCTAAAAAGCACAGTATCTCTGCAAATACGCAGTGCAAACTAACTTGAGTGAGCCAACAAACTTTTAAGCTAATTACTACATGTCTGCAGACTAATTAGTATACATCATCTGCAAAACAGGCAAATGGTTAGTAACAAAGCATTCAAACTATGGCACAGTATGTCTCAAAACGTATACAAGGGTTCTTAGCTCTACAACAGAGGAGCTCGGACACAGCAACAAGTAGTCACCAGTGAAACCAACAGCATTATTTCAAACACTGGCCCAGTTGCCAGTAAGCAGCCAGGCTTAAATAATGAACTGCATCTATAACCATCTTAATGTGTTCAAGGAGTGCATGCTGGTATTTCCATCTCTTACTGCAAAAGCACCCCAGGAAAGACCACAGAAGCTGCATGAGAGAAGCATTTTATAATAAATTCACTTTTTTAAAACAAGCCTGTACAGCCACAGTCTAAGCAATCAGGCAGAATATGGGGTTAAGAGGAGGGTTTGTCAGACAAACAATGCTGGTCAGCCAGTGTGATATGGGATTCAAAAATACCGTCCCCAAAATATTATACAATTTACTGATCTGTATAAATGTCATTTCATTTTTTTTTTTTTATCAGAGGACAAATGAATTATGGAGCATTGCAAAATGCCAGTTTATACTAACTATGATTATAATGATTATAATTTTTTGCAAACATTATTTATTTATTTACAATAAATATTTAGAAGAATCTAAAAGCTGATCGTATCACCAAAATTGTACCGGCAAGTTGATGACATCATGGACTGGACCTACTTCTCCCACTGACAGTCATAAGAAAAAAATTGAAAGCATACTGTGGTAACAATTAACAGACATAAAATACCCCCCCCCAAAAAAAAAAAAATATCCCAATCATACAATATCCCAGAAAACATAATCTAATACAAAATACTGTAAAATAACACAGAATAGTAAAAAATAAAGCAATTTCTCCCAGTAACTTCACAGGAGGGAGCTTAAGCAAAAACAAAAAAGTGCAACAGAAACAAACATATTCAAAGCAGTTAGAAATCATTTTCCACATAAATCAAACACAACCATCATACATCTGACCCCACCAAAAAACACACACAAACACAGTAAAAATGCTTAAAAAGTTAGCAAATTTCTCCCGTTCACCTTAATGAGAAAAATGAAACAAAGTCATGACACTCCAAAATACACAACAATATCTAAAAAGATCACTCTCTTCCTAAAATCAAAATAAAAACAAAATAAAACCATAAATACAATGAGGAGATCTTGTGGTACCTCAGAAAGAATGGTGTCTTCTCTAACAGTAGAACAAAAAAACAAACAAAAAATCTGGAACAACTAATGAACATAAATTAAACCAAACCAGAGCCACAAAATGACAAAACTTTTAATTCAACACATCCACAGTAAGCGCTTTCAGAAAGTTTGCCTGCAGAAGTCAATATAACATGGATTGTACTGTAACTTCCATGCCATACCTTCTGAAAGATGTGAAGAGAGTGAAAAAAAAGCAAGTAACAGGATCCAGAATCATAGAAAATTTGGAAGCATTAATCGACTACTTAACAGAAAAGGAGATGGAGGCAGAGAATGGGACAGACAATAACAGGAGAGAGATTAACAAGACAGATAATAAATCTGACTGGAAACTGAATGAATACACAAATGCCATCTTGATTGGCTCATATCTGCTCTTTTGGTAGTCCCTGACCTGGCCTTGGGTAGCCTGTCAAAAAAGGATACCTCATTGGAAAGGTATATTAAGAATAGTGTGCTTGAGCTCATCTTCAAAGAAGGAGAAGATGACAGCTCATCCATGGCATCCTGCAGAGGCAAATACTGTCCTAACATCAGAACAATCAAGGTTAATACGTCCCACGTAGAAGCCCAGTATAGAGTATGTGGTAAGAGTCTTGAACAACTTTTCCTTCACTACCAAATCAGGAACGGCAGCCAGCTTCTCCAGTGCTAATGCATTGGGCAGAACTGGAACCAGAACAGGAGAGACAGAAATTTCAGAGATCTGATCCCTGATGCAGCAACGAGCATCTTCCAGCTCACCCCATCTAAAGCCAGGAGCATCTCATTAGCCTGTAAAGTGGAAAGGCGTTTCAGTTTCTGGCACCTATACTGGGCTAAATAAATCAGGTAGGAGGCTGTCCTAGGATACTTGTTTACAATTTCAGTCCCCTCCACTAAAAGCATGCAAAGGGAACCTGCTTTTAGGAGCAGAAGCAGAAGAAGAATCTGGATGCTTCCAGAACACAAATATACATCCTTGAGAACAGGCTCATTGTGTGGGATACTCAAAGACTCCCTCCTCTTTCTTTCTCAAATAATAAAATATTTTCTGGGAAGACTGTAAGAGGGTCACAAGCCAGTCTATAAGATGGCATCATAAGCCTGAGGTTTTCTCCAAATAATTCACTCATGGGGAATTCTAAGGAATTGAAGTCTCAATGTCCTTATCCGTTTCAGACATAAGGGCATCAGGAACCTCTGACTCCCACTTCCGGAATAAACAGGATGAGGCAAAATCTCCTCTCAGCCCAATTTACAGAGTGATGGGCAAGTAACAGTGGTCAACTGAACACTGTATCACAAAGAAACTCTTGAAAAATGCAGTACTGAGGTTGGAAAGGCCTGCAAAGGCTCCAAGAATGTGCTCCCACACTTGTGAGGATAGCTTCTATCAGATATTGAACAGCTGATGCATATGCAGTGCTTAGGCCTTTTACTCAGCGTCTGCCAGATTCAAAGGAAAGAGTGAGAAGTAGTCATCACAGTCTACACCAGGAAACTCAATGGACTGTCCCATGGATGCAAGTTTGGGAAGTGATGGGCACACCTCAGGATGCATCCCTCCAAGGAGACTGCTGAGGATGCATTTCTTGCAGACTACTCTTTATCAATGGATGATGGCTGTGAGCTCAACAATTCAGTAGTCAAGGGGAGCTGGCAACATGTAAGGACTCTAAGGTCACTTCTAGGGTGGATATGACTTATGTCTATATAGAACCACTGCACAGCAGTGCAGGGCTGGAATGCTCTACTAGACTGGCACAAGAAGCCACAGTGTACACCAGGGGTAAGTAAATGTGCCCGAGTGTGGAATCAGAAAGTAAAATAATAGTTATGTAGTCATCATTCATCACGTTAGGGTCTTGGATCCAACATCAGATATGAGCCGGCATACTTTAGACAACAGCTTAGCTCAAGTTCCTCCCCTCCCATGATGCTCTGCTACCCCCTAACCCCTCTAATCGAGTTTGCGCTGGAGAAAGAAGACAGACAGAAACGATTTGCCACCAACATCCTGCTAATCCTTCAGGAAGGGGGTCGGAGGGTGGGACCATGATGAATGGTGACTACAGATAACATCTTAGTCACCATTCGTCACAATAGGGTCAGAGTCCCCAGCTACCTAAAGTCCTGGGTGGCCTCAAGGAAGGACATGCTGAAGAAACGTGGAGCCAAAGGAAGTCCTTCCTCTAGAAACCAAATCCAACTTACAGTGGGAGATAAATGAATGAGGTGAAGACCAAGTTGCTGCTGCACAAATGTCATTCAAAGATGGGCGTGCTGCAAAAGCAGCTGAAGTAGCCACTGCCCTGGTGGAATGACCCTTCACTGACCCAGACAAAGGAACACCACTCGAGGAAAAAATGAAGGAAATGCACTGAGAGATCCAATGGGAAACAGTAATCTTTGACACTCCTTGGCCCTTTCAGTTTGCAGAAAAGGCCACAAACATCTGGTCTGAAAGGTGAAAGGCTTTGGGTCTATGCAGATAGAAACAGAGCTGACGATGAACATCTAATGTGTGTAAAATATACTGTCCCTTATTGGAATAGTTAGGGAAGAATACTGGAAGTTGGAAACATTGACTGAGATTAGCCTCAGAAGCCACTTTACGCATAAAAGAGGGATTAGGCTTCAGAGCTACTCTGTCTTTATGGAATATTAAATAAGGCGGCTTAATAGTAAGAGCCTGGAACTAAGACACTCTTTTAGCTGAAGTAACAGCCACTAAAAGGGCACTTTTCCAAGAAAGAAATTTTAGATCACAGGATGCAGCGGGTTCAAAGGGGGGGGGGGGTTAGTTAAAAATTGCAGCACCAAGGAAAGGTCCCATGGGGGAGAAGGGTCCTTAACAGGGGGATGTAACATAAACACACTTTTCAAAAAAGCTTTGCAGAGACAAGAAGAAAAGGTAGGGTCTTTGCGAAGATGAAAATTTGAAATTGCTGCCAACTGAACTTTGATAGTAAAAAAACTGGCACCCTCCTTGAAGAGAGAGGCCAGGAAAAGAAGAACGTCAGGAATGGGAGCTGAAAAAGGGTCGAAATTACTATTCTTTGCCCATATGGAGAATCATTTCCACTTGCTACTGTATACCTTCTTTGTGGAAGATTTCTGGGAAACAAGGACAATCCCTCACTGGCGAGGCCAGCCTTGACTTAGCCAAGATCACTAGAAGTGGACAAACCATGCTGTCAGACGAGGAGTCTGTAGATTCGGGAGTGGAAGTAGTGACAGATGGGAAATCTGATCCTGGCATGGATCGAGAGCCCAAGGTGGGTGCTTCAGATGAGACCGTAGGAGGGGGAATCACACCTGCTGAGGCCAGAAGGGGGCATGAGGATCAACTGTGTCCTGAGGCATCTGGCTTTCTGAAGAACACTGGAAATTAATGGCAATGGGGGGAAGGCATAAAGGAGACCCGGAGGCCAATCATGAGTGAGTGCGTCTCTGGGGGAGTCTCCTCTGGGGGGATCAATGCAAAGAAATTGCTGCATTTGTGATTGAGAGGGGATGCAAACAGATTGCAGCTCGGCTGTCCCCATCAACAGAAAATCTGCTTCACCACTACAGGATTCAGGGGCCACTCGTGAGGGGTCAGAATAGCCCTGCTAGCTTGTTCCCCCAGCACATTGGATACTCCGGGAATGTGTGTTGCAATAAGAAAGTGCCCCGAGGACATCACCCATTCCCAAAACCTCATGGCCTCACAACAAAGTGGATAAGAACACTGGCCCCCTTGCTTGTTTATGTACCATACAACAGCCATGTTGTTCAATAGAACTGCAATTGTCCCCAGAGGGAGGCAATCCTGAAAGGCTTGCAATGATAAAAGGACTGCTTTCATCTCCAGAACGTTTATGTGCAGCTCGATCTCTGAGGGACACCATGTCCCTTGGACAGTCTTTCCCTGGAAACGCCCCCCCCCACCCTAGGAGGGCAGCATCCATGGTGACAGTGGCCTTGGGAACTGGAGGGCAAAAGGACCTGCCTGTGAAGAGGTCCGGGGAATGCATCCACCACAAAAGATGTTTCCGACAAATTGGATTGAGGCAAATGGGGACCAACAGGGGATGAAATAGAATGGACCACTGAACTGCTAGAGTCCACTGCAGTACTCTCATGTAGTACCTTGCAAGTGGAATGAGGTAAATGGCAGCTGCCATGGAGCCTAGGGCCCTGAGGGTGTGAGACACTGGAGGACAAGTTTGCTCCAGAAAAACCTGAACGTGAGAGCGGATAAGAAGTACTTGGTGGAGAGGAAGCGCTGCATCTTCCAAGGTGGTATCCAACTGAGTGGTTATGAATTCCAGTTGTTGGGTTGGAACAAAGAAAGATTTGGCCAGGTTTACTGTAATCCCCAACTGATCGAAGAGGAAGAGCAGGAAACGTATGTTCTCCAGTAGTTGATGCTTTGTGGGGGCTGTAAGGAGCCAATCATCTAGGTAGGGAAACACCTGGAGTCCCTGCAGCCTGAGATGAGCTGCTACTGCTGCCATGCATTTGGTGAACACCTGGGGGGGCTGTGGTGAGGCCAAAGGGCAGGGCCCTGAACTGAAAATGATTGGCTCCCAAGCAAAAGTGGAGAAATCTCCTGGGCCGTCAATTTATCCTGATATGGTAGTACTTGTCCTGGAGAGCCACTGAGCACATCCAGTCACTGCTGTGCAAAAGAGGCACATCTGACTTGCACAGTAAACATATGAAACTTTGACTTCTTGACAAATAGACTGAGGTCTAGAACAGGACACAGGTCCCCTATTCTCTTAGGAACTAAAAAGAAGCGGGAATAAGTTCTGGATCCTCCCTGTCCTGCAGGGACCTTTTGGATGGCACTTTTTTGAAGAAGGTTCAAGACCTCCTGGCTGGCCAACTCTCTCTGACTAGGTGTCATATCTGGTAGAGTTCTGATCTTTGGTGAGTTTTCTGAAAAGGGAATGCAATAGCCCCTGGATATAATAGCTAGCACCCATTGATCGCTTGTGATATTTGCTCAGTCTAAAGGGTGCAAGGTCAATCGACCTCTGACTGCCTACAGGGAGGGACAGTCGGGCAATGCCTTAGGGGCACTTAAAAAGTTTCTCAGAGAAGGGCTCCCTGGAACCTTGATTCTGTGGGCCTCCTCTGCCTCTGGAGCAACATCTGCCATTGAAACCTCATCCCCATCCACTGGAAGAGGAATCGTTTGAACATCCGAAAGGAAGACTGTGCCTTGCAGAACCACATTTTCCTATTCCCATTTTGGATCTTTGAAAAGGACCTTTGAGCAGTAGAAAATCTAATCCCAACAGCCAACAACATCTTTCCTTCCTGTTCACTGTGGGTCAAAGTCTCTTTAATGCTGGGTCCAAAGAGGGTGGACTCATCAAAGGGGGCATTGCTGAATGACATCTTAAAGGCCTCTGTGTACCCGCTTAGGTGCAGCAGGCATGATGCCTGATGGCAATGCCTGTACCCGCTGCCTATGAGGAACCTTCTGCCATGTTGCCAATTAACCTCATGGACAAACTGGCTATAGAAGTAAGAGTGGCCAGTTTGGGAGAAATGGTCTTAAATTCCTCCATAGACATGGACTTTGTGAGGGAAGTTGAAAGCTCCTTAATCAAGTCCCACTGGAGATGGATGAAGTGAGTAAGATAGTTCAAAGCTCACAGGATAAAGGAAGCCAAAGTGAACACCCGCCTTCCGAATGTGTCCAGAGCTCTCAATTCACGTCTGGGAGGATGGACAGAAGAACTCTGCTCTTCCAACTCTTTCTTGGTGGTGGCAGCCACCACAATAGCATCAAGCAGGACTATCTTGGACCAGAAAGCCTTATCCAAAGGGGGGCTGAGAAACTTGTCTGCTCTTTTGGGCACTGGCTCCATGCTATCTGGCTCCTTCCAAGCCCTGCTGGCAACAAGGTTGATAAGACGGTCAGCAGTGGGGGACACCCAAGAGGTAGATGGGCCCATCCCGAAAGCCTCCAGAAGCATAGTTTCTTCAGAGGATGGGGGTTTGGCAGACCAAACACCCTTAGCTTTAAAGATTTCAAGTATGTCTCCAAAGGAGAGACCCATCCCCCTCATCGGCATCCGTGTCCTTGGTTAAGGATTGCATAGGGGAGTCCAGATGTCTCCTCTTACATGTCCTCTTCTGAGGAGCTTCCTCCACTGGAGGCTGTGGGGAAGACTCAGAAGAGGAGGGGACCCCTATGGGGGAGGATCCCCCAGAGGCTAGACAAGAAGGGCTGACCAGGAAGAAGATGAATGGGTCAGCTCAAATACTGGGGTTGGGAAGGATGACTGTGAGTGGGGGAGGAAACTCTGGCAGCAGAGAAGGATCTTTTTGCTGCCCAGAATGCGGAGGGACTGGACGAGGCCCTGTCCCCCCCTCCTGCTGATAACACCACAGCAAAAGAAGCAGAAGACCCCACCAGACATCCCACCACTCTGGACAGTGCTGGCGCAGAGCTGTCAAGCACCAAAGTACCGAGGGGTAGCGAATGATCCAAAAAGCCCAGACTGGAACCTGCCCCCAAGGACTTTGGGACCGCAGCTCAGACTGGAGTAACCATCTTCCCTGGGGGTATAGGAATAAAACCATTCACCTTACTGATGGGGCAGGAACCAAAATGGGGCCCAAAACCCCCACCGCCTCTACATTGTGCACCAGTCCCTGAGAATCCAATCTGGAGGTCAGATGAGGAGTAGATAAGTGGGGAGTGGATGACTGTTCCATGAGCCTGTGGGCTGGGGCAGCCAGTAGCCCCAACTTGATTTGAGACTTTAAGAATGACTGCATCATCCTAGCTACATCTACAGGGAAAACACTTCTGGATGATTGGTAGGAGATGGAGGACCTCACTGGAGAACCATGCCAAGACCTGGAAGATCTCCTCCTGCTCTCTGGAGAGCGAGCCTTGCGTGGAGGGGTAAACATCTGCTCTTCACCCGAAAGGCGCCAATGGAAATTCCTCCACAATAACGGGGGCCTACATGGTTCTTGGATCCAGCTGACTCAGCGACGAGTATAATAAAGGATCCGAGGAAATGGGTCTCGAAACCGTCAGATCCGAGATGGTCGGATCTATGGCAAGAGTACCCTTTATTGAAGGCTTTGAAGCCTGAACCTTGGATTGAGGGGTCAAAATCAAAACTGTCAGATCTGAAGACCTGGAGCCCAAGGCCTTGGATCCAGGTGTAGACTCTCTAGAAGCTCTGGGATCTGAGGCTCTCGGATCTGACACCACACCATCTGGAGTCAGATCTGGAGACCTGGGATCTGACAGCCTGGGACACTTGGACAATGGCTCCACCAAGGAAACAGATGAGGAGGGAACCTTTTTCTTTGCTCTGGAGGAGCCCGATTTGATCAGGGTTTCAGTGACCAAAGGGCCCCCCTTGACCAAGCCTTTAATTAAAAGCTTGTTTCAGTGGTCGACCAATGCTCTGGGGCTGAAAGTGGCACAAATGCCACATTCAACCTCCAGATGGCCACTGCCTAGACAATAGAGGCACTCCTCATGTGAGTTGGCGACAGGCATCTTCTGACCACATTAGGAGCACCTCTTAAACTCTAAGGGTTTCTCCAACATGGAGGAGGCCAAGCAAACAAAACTGAAGGAACAATCCAATCACACAGTTAGACACACAGTCCAAGGTCTAAGCATCACAAAATCCGTCCAAGCACACAACAACTTAAAAACGAACTTAACAACAACCAGAAACAGTAACCAAATTTAGAAAATAAACTCCAGAGCCCAAAAGGTTGCCAAACTGATAAAAGTCCAAAAACAGGAAGGAAATAGGAAGGAAAATGAACTGCTGAACTGGCAGAACCCTACACTAACAAAGGAAGGGAGATCTGAAGAAACAGCGGAAAAAGAAGCCCAAATAAAACTACCTTACTTACAAAACCACAAGAGCTGAGCAAACTGCGTCTGACTAGCAAAAGTGGCAAATGAGATCTAAGGGGTTATAAGGCAGCAGAGCATCATGGGAGGGGAGGAGCTTGAGCTAAGGTTTCGCCTGAAATATGCCAGCTCGGATCCAATGTCGGATCCAAGACCCTAATGTGAGGAATGGTGACTAAGATAACATCAGATTAGTCCAGCGTTGGTGAAATCCCAGCATTCGCCCTTTGTAGAGGGCCTCCAAAAGTGGATCATTACTTTTAAGGTCTACCCTTTGGGTCTACCTATGTACGTGAAAGATTTTGTAAAAAAATAACTTGACTGCCAGCAACATTTTTCACTATTAGCTGTTGGGGGATGAATACAAAGTTTAAAGATTCTATTGCATTCCTATGGCTCTTCTTTTGCCAAGCATAAGCATTTCAAAGGAACAGAATACTAGACCATGGCACTGATCAACAAATATACACTACTCAAGTCTCACTCAAAAGTCACTTTTAATAAGTACTGATAGTAACTGAATGTCCCGATCTTGCAGCAGTACCTGTATTTACTGTAGACAGTCAAATGGGTAAGTCTCTAAGAGATCATGCAAACAGGGAGTACAGAGAACAACTGGTGTTATACAGAATTGATTATTTCTTTTTCGTCTCTGTCTTTGTGGTATTTTTTCTTTTTCTGTGTTTCTAAGATTGTGCAAGAAATTCTCTGCAGCACAGCACGCTTTATGTGTGTGTGTGTGTGTGTGTGTGTGTGTGTGTGTTCATAAAACTAGTTTTACATTGTGTGTGTGTGTGTGTGTGTGTGTGTGTGTGTGTGTGTGTGTGTGTGTGTGTGTGTGTGTGTGTGTGTGTGTGTGTGTGTGTGAGTTTTTATTACAGGTTCATAGGAGGTTACTAGGCTAGCAGCCCTAGAGCCTTTCTAAGTCTAGCTTTGTTAATCCTAGGTTGCCCCATCTGTCCGTGGTTAGATGGACGTACTTTACAGATTAGCACCAACTACCTCTGTCCATGAGGGACATGAGTGTCACCCTTGGGGTGAATTTGCAGTCTGTGTATGCTTGGCCACTCAGTAGTAGAGGTTTAATGTATGATATTATTTGATTGTTGGGCAACATCAGACAATTTAGATGCATATTGTCATCTAACATGTATGGTTTTTTTTGGACAACTGAAGCATAGTTCCTTGTTAAGATGCCTTCGATACACTCCATAAGGGCAAGGTTAATTGCACTGGGTGAGCATCTTGTTGGTATGAAGAGACACCATCCACCTGCACTGGTGGTGATCTAGGTTCAAACAGAGCCTTGGGTAGCACAGGGTTGGGCAGTGTTGAAAAGCTCAAGTAGATAATGGCCTGCTCTGTTCCACCGACGACAGGGATGGTTTATCCTACTGTAGTACCAACTCCTAGTAGATAGCAAGGGATAGTCCTGGGCCAGAATGGGGATTTAGAAACTGGCATAATTATTTAGCAATGACAATGACATCCTTAGGTAGGGGACCACCGCATGGTGGAATATGTAGAGTGCAGTACTGAGGTGTACTGTAGGTCTGCAGTGGGGGGAGAAGACTCAGGACGTAAAAAGAAAATCCCTCCCACTCCTACTCCATGATACTTATACATGCTATTCCCAAATTCTCCAAGGAGTCCCCAGCTCACATTTACTACTCATCTCTGGACATCCACACTCTGTAAGGTATAGTACTCATATTATTTTGTAATACTGTATATGTAAAGTTTTTAAACCTAAACAGTGTTAAAAAATACAAGTTAAGTGTTGAGGGGTAACATCTGCAAACATGCAGTGATTGGGAGTATAAGATTAGACTGGGAGGGCATACTCTAAGTAATAAAATAAGAAAGCACTTTTTCACAAGGGGAGTAGTATATTTATAGAGAAGCAGCAGAATGAATGGACAGGACAAACTCAACTCATCTCAACTTGTAGTGTTTCAAAATAACACCTTTCTTAGAACAGGTGAATAAACTTTGGCAGGAAGACAGCGCTGGATTTGGATTCTGGCTAAATATTATGTTATGCTGTGATGAAACAAGAGCAGTCAAACTGTTTGCACTGCTTCCCATATTGCATTAAGAAAGGATATGTAATATACTGACATTGCGGAACTCTGGAGGTTAGGACATTTTTATTTACCCAATAAGTTATATGATGTCAGAGTTAGCATATTTTATTTTGTTGTTAAAGTCAGTAATTTATGTTGGTATTACATGGTTTTATTAACTGCAGTTTCTACCACTATGGATTTTATAATGAGAAATTGATCCACAGGTTTTATAAACGGGTCTATATCAGTTGAGCAAAAACCCCTTTACGCGAATACGAATACGGCAAACCGCATTGCGCAAAGTACATAAACCTCGAACGGTCAAAACCGCAAATTCCGAAATGTCGATTTGTTTTGGTTGGCCCATCTGCGGTATAGTTTCGTAATGTAAGTGTGCGATAGATAGGATTTTAGGATTAGGATTTGGGTTAAGGTAAGTGCATAGATAGGTAATGTATGTAAGATTTAGTGTAGTGTTAGATGTAGGGTTTTTTAAGTGTATGTATGTGTGTTATTTATTTTGTTTGGGTGTATGTCTGTAGGGGAAGTGTGCGGTAGTTACGGACCTTAGGGTTAGGGAGGGGTTAAGGATAGTGGATAGATAGTTGCGTATGTTGGGTTTAGTGTAGTGTTGGAAGTAGGGTTTTGTTAAATGTATGTATGTGGATTATTTATTTTGTTTGGGTGTATGTCTGTAGGGTTTGGTTAATGTATGTATGTGGTTTATTTATTTTGTTTGGGTAGGTACTAAGTAGTGAGCGGTGGGGTTGGCCGACTATGATAGTTCGATATTTTATTTTTCGCGGTTTAGTGCGTTCGAGATTTTCGCGGTTCGAGGTATAGGGGTCACTGTTTAGATATTCGCGTAAAGGGGTTTTCGCTCAACTGATATAGACCCTTATAAACTATGCAGTAGTTAAAAAAAGGGCACTACCACTCATACCTGTGTACGTCTTTTTAAAGTTAACACTGGTGTTCTACGTTCAACAGTAAACATTACTTCCCAACACCATGTTAACAATTACCACTTAAAAAATGGCTTCTTGCCTTCTGACTAGAAAAACAATTTCAGTTTATCACTATACTTGATTGCTTTGAATTCATATGACTTGATTAAGCCAATTAAGTTGCATGTCATGTGTATGGCACACAAAGTCACAAATGACCTTCTCCTCATAAAATGTGTTATCCCACCACAGATAATTTAATACTTGCCACATGATATGCAACACGTTGTCGCCATGATTACATTGTTCACTATTGCCAGCTGTATGTCTGGCACGTTTTCTACATGTTTTATGAGTTTTAAAGAAAATTACACGTGCCAACTACAACAACATATGTTCCAAATAAAACAAGGTGTACTAAGTGAAGAAAAGAAACATTTAGTCAAAATGTCATGTTAACTAGTGTTTAAAATATACTTACATCAGTAGACGTCAACGTCAGCACCCTGTCAAGGTCTTCAACTAACTGCTTGAATGTAGGCCTTTGCGAAGGGACTGCATGCCAACATTCTCTCATTATCATATACCTGAAAATCAGTTATTGTATAAGTGAAAAAAGCAGAACCATGTACAGTAAATTAAAAGTCAACGCAAGTGCCATTTGTATGTAGCTTGGACATAACAGTGCTTAATAAATGCTACCAAAAATGTTACTTTTACTTATAAAAAGAGGACTGAAAACTTGTCTTCTAATTTGTTTTTAATGCCCTATATTTTGCAATGAAATTTGCAGTGCTAATTTCACAGAAAGGCTGCCCCAGTAATCCATTACTATGTTGTTTATTCAAATGTGGTGCAGGACGAAACAACACTCTCCTCTTACGCAGCTCAGATCTTCCTTTAGATAACATTCTGCTTTCACATCTGATCATATTCCAGAGTTGCTCCTTTTGCAGTAAATCCCATACAAGGTGCTAATGGTCGGATATGGCTATCCCAACTCCACTGCCAAGATGAGCTTCCTATGCTGCTAAGTCACTACAGTTTGCATACTACACTGTTACAGAAAACAAATGAATACTTATAAACCCCATACTTGCTTAATGTATTCTGTTAACCAGGTAGCTTTCACCACACCTATGGCTGTTATCAGGAGGGAACAAAGGCAGAACTTCTAACAACTGTGACAGTTTGGTCAGAACACCCAGCAAATGTTCTTATTCTTTTTTCAAAAAGTGATATCGGATCCTTAACTTCCACCAGAATGACAGCAAATCAGGCAGAAGAAACACACTGGTTTAAAGAGTCACCCGAATGACAAAATCTCAGCAGTGTAGTCCCCCCCCCAAGCTTATACTGTACTGAATTATGGTATTACTACTGTGATATGAAGTCAGGCATTTGTCCTGGGGATAAAACCTAATGTTTCTAACTAAAAAGGTGAGTGTATTACCTGCCATGGTGACAATGGCACTACCCTGTTGATATTCAGCTTTGCAATTTGCACAAAGAAGTCATGACTGCTATAGTTAAGTAACATATGTATCTGTTACAGACTGCATATGTTGAAACAATATCACTTTTGATCAGCACTATTGTAACAAATGTCATGCTTCAGTGCTGTAAGATTTAGCAATAGTTCATAACTGGGTATGGTTACTGCTGGGTTTATTTACAGCTGGTGCAGTTTGATCATGAGGGAATCATATCCAGGTGTGCAATATGAAGCGAGCCTGCAGCTCCAAATCTTCTCTCAGCTGTAGTAACAGCTCAAACATACTAGATTAGCTCTTAACTATATGGGAATACGGCTGGTGTTGTCTTTATGAAGACATCAAGGAAAAATACAGACTCATTTTGTGATTCTACTTTCATTTATCAGCTAATGTAGTTAAACAAATGACAAACTGACTCTGGTAAAACTAATGTAACTGGCACTTCCTCTGTGTTTATTTGTAAGCTCTTCATGACTCTTCCTAACCCACAAGGGAACACAAAACAATTTGCAGATTACCAAAACAAATAACTATATATATGAAAAATAAAAGTCTCTAATCTCATAAAATCATACTGAAATATTCTGATCTGTCCCAGCAACCAAATGTAGGTGCCTAAATCTGGAATGCTCTCCAACAAAACATGCATTCCAAAATTCACCACTAGATTCTTAGGTCCTCAAAGCCCTGCCCAGCAGGTCTAAAGCACATGCCACAGCCGGCCTTAGGCATAGGCCAACTAGGCGGCTGCCTAGGGCTCCGCTCTATCAGGGGCGCTTTTCCAGTATTTACTTAGTGGAGGTAGACCAGGATGGGGGCACCAAGTGGTGTGGTGGGGGGCACCGTGGAGCCCTTTTGTCTAGGGCACTAGTTGACCTAAGGCCGTTCCACAGCAATAGAAAGACTGATATCAGAAGGTATATGAAGTAAAGTATATGGTTGATAGTTACTTGTTCACCACTGAGAAAGGAGTTAAAATGTGTCAGTGAAACATGTTATGGGTAAGTACAATTATACAGACCCCATCTGAGCAGATCAACTTATCTTTGTCATTTTTGTGCACACAGATGCAGCTGGACAATAAATATTTCTGTTTTAATGCACATTATTTTTTTCTTTGCATAATTTTACGTGTGCATGTATTTTCAATACCACTATTTCTGGCTTACTTGGTAGCACACACAGCTCATATACCAGGAAGATCATAAAGCTGTGTGTTCCCTCCCTACAGTAAGCATCTGGATTAATGTTCCCATACTGGCTCTGATTATGTGATGTTGGGAGAAGGCAGACAAGGACTTCTGTTGTTTGGATGAAATATTAAACTAACTACCCATCTACTTCAGCTGGTGGTAGCTTATGTAATGAGATGTAAAAGATCCTATGGCACTTAATGACAAAGAGTAGGGGCTTTTCTCCTTGTGCCCAGGTCAAATTACTACTAGTCAGTATACATATTTGGTCCTCTGCTGAAAACGGGTCATGGGCCTAGTGGAACTAGCACATCAACAAAAGAAATAAATAAAACTATTTATGGGTACATGTGTAAAGAAAGGAGATTTCTACTAAGCTGGGTGATTTACAGTGGAGGACATATACCGTAATGCTATTCATGGTACTTATATACTCAGAGACTACAAACACTTCAGACCTCAGTTCAAACAATATCCAACTGAACAATGTAAGTACATGCCAGACCACAGGCCATGTCACCTGACTTCCATGGTTGCAGTATTACATTCATCCCAGAAAACCTTGGCTGCTTAATCTCCTAACCTCTCCTGTATATAAACTCATGCCCACTGCCTCCCTATCTGTCTTGTCTATTCCCTAAAATATATCTAATACCCACTTGCCCTGTTATTAGCTCTTCTAGTGCAAGCCTTAGTATTCTCCTGTTTTTGCTCTCCTCACTGCTAAGATTTCTCACCATACTGGTATGCACCATGCCTGTTCTTTTCGCTGAATCCCATTTACCTCTTCTGTAACACCTGTATTATGCACTGTATGCTCTACTGGCATATACTCCATCCATTCTTTTGGCTGAATCCCATTTACCTCACCTATAATACCTTTATTATGCATTGTATATTCGTGATCCTACTTCTTGTAAATATCTGTATGCATTTATTTACATCTATGTTATGTTATCACTATACTGTATAATTTAGCTATACCTTTAATCTTACTTAATGGTTGTTACTATGTATGTAACCCGGACAGAGCCTAAAATAGTCATATTTGATAAATGTTTTACCCTGGTAAACAAAATGAATTAATTAAATAAATACACGCTTGGGACTTGAAATGTAAACTGTTATAGAGCACAGCAATGGCACTACCTGTAGTCTATGGCACAGGGGGCTGCAGCCCTGACTGTAACTCAGAAGAAGGGGGGGGGGACACCGAGCAGATGGTTGTGGGGTGGGGGGATTACAATCAGCAGCTCAAATGCTGGCTCACCCATCTTGGGGGCAGTGGATTTCTTGTCTAACTATGGCCTTTAGGAGATACTGGTGGAATCTAGTTCAGGCATACAATGGTCTGTAGTGGAGTTTTTCTCCATGAAAGTACAGGAGCACAATAATTCTGACATCACTGCATGCTGTGCAGAAAGGTCAGTTTAAGGGCAGGCCAAAGGGGCACAGCCCTCCATACTGCCATGTCGGTGTCACACGTAAATGCCCTTACTGTGGACAGTGAGGAAGGTAAGAGGTGACACAGCAGAGGTGGATACTGGGTTTGGAAGCACCACACAAACAAGTAGAAAAATGAATCCAAGACCATGTTAAACCACCATGTGTAAAACAAAGGGGACATTTTAGGCAAACTTATCAGGTGCTTGGGGTGGGGATAGAGATGCCAACCTGTGAGTTCCAGCCACAGGCTCAAGGGGTAAAAGTGTAACAAGGGAGGTAAGGTGATATTCCCTACAGAACAGGAACCTGCTCAGCCACCAGCAGATGCAGACAGATGTAACTGACTTCTGTTAGTGCTATTTACACAGTGAACTTTTCAACATTTTAAGGCAATCAGAATACCTTATCTCTGTGACCAAAAATAATAAACCTAGTGCTTTACAATTTCTAATTCACTCTTATGTCACCAACTAACACTTACAAGAAACAGATAAAACAGACATTAGGAGTTAAAATGTGAGCAAAACGTTTATGCAGCTACAGCACAATATACTTAAGTTTTCCATTTTCTTTTCTCTAAGAAAGCTTCAGTTTTTGCTAACTCATCGAACATCACAACAGATAACATTTCAGAGTGCCAGAAGTTGCTTTATGGGTAGATAACGCAGTTGTGCTGCCTAGATGATACTTGTACATTCATTTTCATTTAATAACAGGCTATCACTTACAAGTCATGTGTGCAATTAGCAGGTTTGTCCATTCGGTGTCCTTCCTTTAACAGTTTAAATAATTCTTCGACAGGAATGCCAGGATATGGAGATCCTCCCAGTGTGAAGATCTCCCATAGCAGAACACCGTAGGACCAGCTGGGAACAGAAGAAAAAAATGTATTTTAAATTTCCACCTTTCTATTTTGGTGCAGCCATGCAGAGCTAAGAGAGTCATCAACGGCATGACTAATTGGCTTGGCTATCTCTATTAGTTTTGCCGGAATCTCTGCTGATCCCGTGAATGGCACTGAAATGCTAAGCACCAACTCTGTTACTGAAATGAGCATTTAATCAGATAGCTGACAGGCCAGCCATTATATCCAGGAGCTCTTTGTTAAAGCTTCCAGCAGCTCCACTGAGCAGAACTAATCTAATTCTTCACACACAGTTTCCCCACATTGGAAGTGTGGAGCCATAGACTGCCTGGGTCACCAACTGTGTACGCTGATACATGGCCATTGTACTGCAGACTGTCTCTGTCTCACTGGCAGGAACTTGTGCACTCAGCACCTCTCTAAAAGTTTCAAATGTGCAAAAAGAATACTCTTAACAAAACTACGGATTAATAACACAAACAACAGATTAATGATTGATATAATTGAAGCAGCTTGTGTGTGTCTGTATACTTCCCAGACAAATATGCTCACATCCAGTATTACACTTAACTAAACCAAGTGTATGCTGTTGCCTGTCTCTCACTTTTGTTGATACATATGAACCACTGCTGTGAACTTAAAGTTTACTGATCAGGTTCCATGGTGGCTGTTTAGTAGGTTAATAAAGATTTAAAAACACCATTAAAAATATTTCATGTGCTGCACTGCTGTTCCACTCACCTCATTAAAAAAATGCAAAATTCGGGAAAGTAACTGACAAGAGGGTTACAAATGCCAGCTCAGGAAGGACCTAAAGCAGAATTATTAACATTTAAAAAAACAATATTAAGCCAGTAAGGCTAGCAGTAAAGTATCAGGAATGAGAATGACTATCCCAATGGTAAAGTCACAGAATAACTGCTAATTCACTCACACTCTGGAACACTCAGAAACCTTGCCTTCCTACAGGCTTTGAAAGGGATGGGTAAATACTGGCAGCCCAGTCTAAGGTTATGTGGCCATGTTCAATGTATGGCTGTCACCACACTGACACCTGGTGGTACTGTTGCCATATAACAAGGGAAGTAAGTAAATGACCTACCAAGCTGCATATGCTCCCTTGCAGAGATGCTAACCTGTGAGTTCTAACCACAGGCTGAAGGGGGGGTAAAAGTGTGACAAGGGAGGTAAGGTGATATTTCCTAGAGAACAGGAACCTGCTCAGCCACCAGTAGATGCAGACAGATGTAACTGACTTTTGTCAGGGCCATTTACAGAGTAAACTTTGCAACCTTTTAAGACAATCAGAATAAGATTTGAAACTATACAAGATTTGGGGAGGTCAGCCCCCTTCCTCTCAACACTTCCATACTGACTCACCCTGGTAATGTACTTCAATAGTCACACAAGTCTAAAGCAGCAGCACATGGTGGAAGGAAGACAGAAATATTAAGTAAAAGTATACGCCTGTACAGCCAATGAGTTTAAAGAATTATGGGAAATATAATCCATACCATGGCAAAAATACTGCTACTGCTAAGAAAACAGATGCAAGCTTGCACTGACATGCTATGTAACCATCCTAGAGTGTCTACACAC
Source organism: Protopterus annectens (assembly GCF_019279795.1). Classification (NCBI taxonomy): domain Eukaryota; kingdom Metazoa; phylum Chordata; order Ceratodontiformes; family Protopteridae; genus Protopterus; species Protopterus annectens. The sequence continues at coordinate 504,228,185 of NC_056729.1, forward strand.
CTGTACATGAGCAGTGTAGTACTGTAAACTGGACTAGAGACAGCAAATTGTTATACCTATTATTAGATCACCCTTTTCATTTTTACCACCTATGATCAGATTCATATACATAAGGCATGTACAACGATGTCACTTTAAATGTTTCTCATACATAACAAATGCAGTAATGGCAACGTTCTACTAATAAATCTGCTGCGAAAGAAGCAACTGCAGCAAATACATCTGATTGTATTAGACCGCAAACAAGAATAAAAGCGTTCGTTCTGCTTACACCTCATGTGAAGAGATGCAGGCCTATATTTTTCAAATGTGGCTGTCTACATTCACTGATTCTATTTCCAGAAAACTTTTCCCAGTAGCCTGGCACCAAACCACCCAATTTTACAAGAACTATAACCTCTCATGGTGGCCTTTCACAAACGCTGCAAGTTATTTTACTGCAAATACAGACTGCTAAAAGAATCTATTAAGAAATCTTAAATTACACACACACACACACACACACACACACACACACACACACACACACACACACACACACACACACACACACACACACACACACACACAGCCACTAACTGCCAGCCAAACTGCTGTCTGCTCTGAAGGCAGACATGTTAATCTAGTAACAGGAATGGAAATATATCGTCTCAGAATGTCCTTAAGATGTGATCCTTTAACAACTTTCAAATTCTATCATGGGTTGAAAGTAAGAGGAAAAAAAAGGTTCAACAGGTAGAAGAAAATTCTGCTTGTGTGAATACACATGAGCAATAACTTGGGAAACTGAATCTGACGATCAAACTGACTTGTTTATTCTGGCCAGACTGAAGATACAGTTTTCTGTTTCTTAACACCAGACACTGCAAACAGCAGTTGCCTTTGTTCTGATGACAGTTAACAGCACAATAAGTCACTTCATGGAACTCTAAAGAATGGACAGATAATTCTGTCCGTCCAATCTATGTTATCCAAGCTTTTGAAATACAACATTTAGATCACTTTTTTGTGACTGTTGATACTACAGTTCCAAATCTTAGAAATTTACTGTGTAAGCAGCTCTGAAAACACAGTTCATCTGTTCCTAAATTCCTGCAGTCAGTTTCTAGTTTCCAAATTGGTTACAGTGCTGTATTTTCCAAAACAAAGGCTTCAAACCAAGAAGTTTAATGAGCATGATAGAATAGTCCCAAGGTGCCTCATTCTTACTTCTATGACCTGCAGAAGTGCATGCAGCCTTTAGTTTTATACCTACAGAGGTGCTTACAACATTGTCTAGGAATGGACTTAATGCTTCCACTATGTGTGAACAATGTTAAACAGCATTCCCTAGAGGAAAAAAATGAACTTTTTTAAGTGTCTTTGCAGGGGAAAAGCCCCCACTGCACCATGACCCACACCCTGTGAACTTTATACACACACACTCACACACACACGTGCATATATATGTTTGTATATACGGGTTGCATGAACTTTGTCAAATGGCACTTTGGTTGATATCTATTTAATCAACTCAGTTGGTTGACTAAACAGATGGTCGACACATGTGTGGGGGAATACACCCTTTTCCCTGGGATTGTATGATCTAGGAATTAGAATATATAATTAGCAATGGGTGTGGGGGTGCAGCCTGCAAAAAAGATGGCTTCTGTTGTCTTTTCTTTTTTTTTTAGGTTTTGCATGCCCGGAGAATTCATTCTTGGTGTGTACGTAATGGAGTGTCAACATGCATAATGTTGATCAACTTGGGTCAACATTATGCATGTTGACAAAAGTATTATTTGATAGATTTAAATAGATCCATGTGTGTGTGTGTGTGTGTGTGTGTGTGTGTGTGTGTGTGTGTGTGTGTGTGTAAACTCCATGGTGGCACCAACGCAAGGATAGAGGGAATTTCCCCAAAAAGGGCATCTCAAAAAGGGTATAACTCAAAGACAGTGATTTTCTGTGGAAGAGCGCTGATCCTTGTTGGGTTGAATTTTGGGCAAATGTTGCTTGAGATTTCAATTTTCATCCATCTGTAGGTAACCTGGATTTAACTGCAGTTTCCTGCTCCCCAGTAGAAGACAAACCACTACTGGGCATGTATTGTAAGAAGAAAACGGTGACACTGCCGATCACTAAAGGTTCAGTAATGTACTAATATTGGCATGTTTTATGTAGCGTGTTACTGCTACCCAAAGGCTTACTTGTCTTACTTACTGAGCTAGTACATTCCTACTGCACAAACCTCACTGTCAACCACAGCAATTTTTCTGCAATGTAATTGCAGATAGTTCATTCCAGGTCATGCTGCTAATTTGACAGCTTACTTTAGAAAGGCCATACATACATCAAACTATTCCATTCAACAGAGATTACACTTCTACAAACATGCTGTTGTTGAAATATTCCACATTTTTTAGGAGCAGCCAAATAATCAAAAACAAAAGTCATACCGCATTGTACAGCGTATACGGTGGAGTAGTTTTCTAGATTACGTACAGGTTAGAGTTAGTACTAAACTGGCGACTATAATTTGTTTTATCTTCTTCTGTTTTCTGCTGACACTTACACATCACTCTGATGAGTGTACACCCGATCAAACAATGCCTCTGGAGCCATCCATTTCACAGGCAGTCGACCCTGCAGTTAGACAAAGAGAAGAGATAGTCAGTCAACCACAAAGGCACCAGTGGGATCCACCATTCTAATCCTTTTTTGAACAGTTCACTCCAAAGCAAATGGGCATGTCTACCCCCTGGGCAGCAGCAGCTTAGTCTGGCTGTGTGATGATCACTTTTAAACCCCAACTCATGGGTTTCTGAAAGAAACTTTGTTGCATCAAATTTAAACCAGGAATGTAAATGTGCATGTTGCACTTGGAGCTATGAAAGCACTAAATAGTCCGACAAATTCTGTCCACTAAACAATAAGAATATTAACAGGAACCCTAAAACTGATCTGAATTACACAACTAAAGTACTTTTGTAAACTGCCATATTCTCTAAAGTTGCCATCACATATCATTGTGTCTAATGGTATTTACTTTTATATGGCTGCAATTCTGTCATGAAAAACACAATAAACAGCAGAGTTTAATTCAGGTTTAATTAGCATGGAAGGGTACAAATATGGCTTACATGTGGTTCTGTGGGCTTTGTTACCTTGCTAACTACTTTAGTTTAATAAATAAAGAACTCTTAAATTCTTCATGGACACTGACAAAAATGAAACAGCAGGCATTAGGTACAGTATGGGATAAGAAAAGAAGCAATTTATTATACAAAAGGTGTTGGATGCCTGGTGTGCACTTTCACCAGAAGCACTGGCCGCAAACACATCTAAGAATGAATACCTGTATGGAGGATATGCAGGTAACCAAAGCATAGTGTGGACAAAACAACACAAGAACATGTCATAAAATATGAAAATATAAAAACAGAAAAGAATGAGCAGGCCTAAAGTCCTTATCAGCCAGATGTAGCTATGTCTGGCATACTGGCCAAATAAAGGCCCTGTGGTCATACATCTCAACTGTACAGATTTTTGCAGAATGTTTGGATTTTTGCCTCATATTTTTGGTCCTTTTTTTTTTATAAAATTGTGGTTTTCTGGCAAATTAGTGGCAAATCATTAAAGATTTAAGTTAGAATATAATGACAGACATTTGACTTTCAGACTTCATACCCTTCAGAAAATTCATGCTAATGCAAAGCCTGTTATTCTATCAACTTCCTAAGTTTGTATGAGCAATATTTAAAATTGTCCCACTTTCATTTATAGTTTTGTCCAGATTTCTTGGTCTCAGAAGTTGAGATGTATGCCTGCAGCTTGTTGCAGTACACATTTTCTGCTTACTACAATGTCAGTTATACATAGAACTATGAAGTAAGCCCAAAACCAGAATCTGCAGTGATATTTATTTATTTTCAGTTTGAATGTTCCTCATAAAGTTAAAACTAAGGGACAAGCAGGAGTTACAGAAAAATAATACAGCATGCCTGTTCCAGTGTGTCTTGAAATAGTCTGGTTGATAATTATGTATTACTAAGTGCTAAGAAATTGGAATAGTTAAAATTTTGCATATCTAAAGTGGTCAGTGCTACGTAACACTGAGGAGCTGTATTTTGTATGTCTGTTTCCTAATTAAATCCCACTGTCTAAGGCTACAACAGTAAAACACCACAGATTAAAGCTGGAAGAGGCAATACTGATGGATTTACTGCACATCAGTCCATGGATCTAATCCTCTTCTGCAACATCGACGGAATAGTTAGGAGGGACAGTATATCTTGCAGAGGACACCACTGCTCTGGAAAGGATTCTCATCCACATAAAACAAAGCTCATCCCTATCTATATTCAAGTACAACTTGGATCTGTGGATGGGAAACAAAATGTTTACCTAAGAACTGCCCCGTACTACTAATGGGCAGGGGCAACTGCTAAATGCTTTATCCCATGCATGGATACCCTCACGTTATCTATGGTATGATCCCAGTTATTCTCTCTTGGGGTAATATATACTTATAGACCATGGGATGGGTAAGGCTAGTCTCTAACCAAATGGGGTAGGTTAATTCGAGCACAAAAAGGGAAGCTGGCTAGGCTTAAAATGGCTCGCAAGGGCAGCTAGCCTAGTACTTACCTATAAACCTAATAACCTGTAATATTCAAAAAGCCTCAAAAGGATTTCACCCCTCCATAAACATTTGCAGCATGTCTGGGAAATATAGAGGATATGGCCACTTAACCCTTATGCCAGTAATCTGTGGAAAAAGCAATAAGAGCATATTGTTCTGGA